>NW_020455481.1:795987-838974 GCF_003342845.1 Nothoprocta perdicaria
GTTCACAGGATTTAGATTTTTTTTTTTTTTTTTTTTGCTTAGTTTGTTCCTAATTATAGATATGCTAGTAAGACAGGCATATGGTAGTGATGCAGAATAAAGAGAGGAATACAAAATATTTCTTGTGGGTCAGATTTTCAGTAATATATATAGGCACAGGCTCAGTGAGTAAATAAAGCTCAAAACTGAAGCCAAGTGTCTTTTCGACTAGCTTTTGTTTTTGAAGTAGATGGGGAGAAGGTAGCATGACAGCAGCAGAGTTTTGGGTTAGCACTTGATCTTTCTTGGGAAAAGGCAGCTAAAAGGCTGTCCCTGGGCACACCTCGATCCTTTGATTACTCAAATTCTTATTTCAGATAAAATCTTCAGTTATTGAGGCCTCAAATGGTGTTTATCTAGTAGTGTATCTAGTACACTACATAAAACTACTTTTCTAGCTTATTTAAGTAGCACAAGGTTTGGCAAAAAAAGCAAATAGGATGCCTGATACTCCAGAGTAAATAAGAGACTGTAGGGAAGCCCTATATTAATGATGCAAATTTAAGATGGAGCATATAAAAAAAAACCCTCATTCTTATAGGTTCTTACATGAAATTCTCATATATAGCCTGGCAGTGAGAAGCAGTTCCCGAGTGACCGATGGTTGCTGTTGTTGTTTGCAGTGCCTCCAAAGCCAATACATCTGCAGAATTCCTCCCCTGTTACGTACCAAACCGCAAGGCACAGAGCTTTATCCAACCCCAAACCGAGAATGGAGGAAGAGGCCCCTGCCCCAGCGTCTGGCGTCGCGAAGGAGAAGTCCAGCAAAGTGTCAGATCTCATCAACCGTTTCGAAGGAGGAAGGTATGTCATATATATACTGGCCTTTTGAAGACCTGGTGGACAGGACAGTGGTTTAGTTGCTTTGCCATTCTGTGGCGTGCAGGTTAATGGCTTTTGCAGGTGGAAGGAGGAGCGTTGGTAGCGTGGTAGGGCTCAAACCTAGCCCTGCCCAGGCAGCTGATGGCCAAAATGCCCATTTTGAAAGGGAGGAGGTCAACAGTGTACTGGCCTGTACAATGTGTGGTTTTTTTTATTTCTATAAGGTGCTAGACTTAATTTTTCTTGCAAAAGCCTGTCACATTTTTTAAATGTCCTAAAAAAAATGTCAGCACTTTGAAACAAGTGCTGTGTTTAAATGACACTTTGGAATTGGTTTTAAATGCTTTTGTAATTACAGGAAAAGCTCTTAGCTTTCTATAAACAAATGGAGAAAACTGAAAGCTTGGTTTTCCTTTTATGTTGACTTGATTGTTTTGGATAGGGCTTTCTGCTGTGTCTTGAGGGAACTGATATTCCTGACGGAGTGCTACGTACAGGAATGAGCGTGTGATGTGTGACAGAGTATATCCCCCAAAGGAGCCAGGGTGTTCAAGACCCTCAGTGAAAGAATTTTGCCCTCTAAATGAGGGCAAAATTGCATCATTGTATGCATCAACTGCCATGTATTACAAAAGCAGGTTTGTCTAGTGGAAGAGAAGTCATTTCAGAGCTTGGTCTGCAAGAAACTTCTGTCGTTTGAGGAAGACTTATTCACACCTCTGTTATGACAACTGTCAAGAAAGAGGGAAAATCAAGTGCTGTGCTGTGCTGCAGGTCTTGTGAGCTCTTCCCTGTAAGATCTGCCATGCTGCTACCACTCTGTGGCCCAGTCTTCCTTCAAAGCACAATTACAAACTCTTTTTACAGTGTAGTATCCCTAGAAAAATAATTTCATCTCTTGCATACTTTGTCCTAGTGACCGTGAAGTATTAAAAAGGTCTAGAGTAAGATGCAAACTGTATGTTTGCTTGTTGTTTTTAACTCAGCTTTACAAGTGAGCAGTTAGGTTTTGACTGTGTTTGTGAAGGTGGAAAATAAGGGACATATGAAATGAAAATTGTTCCCGGAGAATTCTGTCTTCAAGCCTTGTAAAGAAATCTCCTGAAGGATCTAAGCTGCTTTGGGGTATCTCTTATCCTTTAAAAGGCTCCACAAGTCTGTTTAAATGCCCTTTGATATCAGTATTTTTTCTGAAAAGGAACTTCTCAGCTGAGCCCTGCCATTTCATTCTGATAGTTATGCCTGCTGAGTTTTACAAAACACTTTCTATATTATACAAATGAAGGAAGCTATAAATAAAGCAGTGAATGCTTCCTTATTTACTGACATTAAAAAGGGACGAGGAAGAAACTAGAGGAAGTTGGCTAGTTTTTTAGTGAAAGCTTTTCATTAAAGTCAGAAATAATTCTCTTCAAATCTGTGATCTCCGCTATTGCAAATTCTATGTCTGGATGAAAATAAGAGAGTTCCCTAATCAGTATTCCCAGTTCTGGAATGTCCTTCTGTGGTTGTGGAAGCTCATCTCATAGCAAGTCTTCTATGAAGATCATTTTCACTTGCAGTTATTGGTCTTCAAATACCCAAGTCACATGTCCATCAACTGCAAATTACAGTCATGAATTATGCTAACATTTTCATTACCTTGAGTAAAACACATAGATATAAGAAAAGGTTAAATTAACCCCTGTACTGCCTCCTGCAGTAAGAAAGGCAGTTAAACTTCTCAAAATTTGAGAGTTTATTTTAAAAAAACTTTATCTTCACACAACAAAATCACACACTAAAAAGCTATCTGGTTCTTTTATTGCATGATGGAAGCAAACAGAAGCTGGGGTAAGATACTTTTCAAGGTCTACATGCTACAGTTCAGAATATGTTTCTGATGTTCATGTAAACTGTCCTTTAAATAAAGAGTGAACATGCAGGTGGTAACCATTTTTCATATTTCATGAAGATTAATGTTCAGTATGAGGAATAGTGTGGTGAAGGACAGTAACAATATCTTTCTGCATGTTTAATAGGGTTTAATAAACGTGCTTCAAACAAAATTGAAGTATATATGTATTATTTTGGTAGTAAGAATTTTTTAAGCTAATAGAGCCAAAAATATTTTTACAGAATATGCTAATGCTTCTGTTATCCTAAAATTCAAGCTTGCTAAATATAGCAGAGAAAGAGATAGCAAAAGCTATGAAAAAGGGACAAAATATCTTAAAAGCGGAGAGAAAATATGGAGAAAAGAATGTGCAGCAAAGATGTAGCTTAACAAAAGGATAGTGCTGAACAAGGAAATGGGGGTAAGAGAGGAGAGAAGCAAGGCTCCTTGCCTCTAGAAAAAGGATTAAAAGAAAGGTGGATGTTTCGTGCCTTCTGTGTAATTGGTGTCATTAGGGAATAGGTTGCCAGTTGGGTTAAGCACTGAGAGTTGGGAGACCCAGATTTTTTCTCCCTGTTTCTGCTAATAATCTTCTGGGAGACTTTGAGCAAAACATTTCATTTGTCAGTGCTTCAGTTTGCTTATCTTTGTGTAGTGCTGGTGATTCTGCCTTCCATTTGAATAAAAAAGATTCAAGAGAGATGTAATGAATGGACATTACTGTAGGTCGTGAGATAAGATATACATGTTTATGGGTGTCCCAATGAAAAAATGCAGTTTAAGTTTTGAGGGGCTGATGTTTCTAATATTAACAAAGAAAAAAATGGTCTGGGAGAAATCAGTTTTATAGTGCAACTGCCCTGCTCTTCATAGCAGGGGTTTTCTCTAATGCCATGTTCAACATTTATCTCATTTGTGTTCTACTTGTTTGTTTTTTAGCCCCTTGAATCACAGCGAGTCGAAGAAAGAATCCTCTGTGCTCCACATTTCTAAATCTCAAGGAAGATATGGGCCAACACCATCACCTCAGCCAAAACCCCCCTCCCAGCACCCACTACACAAACAGGGACATAATACCGACAAAACTCAGGTTGCACAGATACACACAGCCAACGGGCTCGTGCCACAAGACCAGGTGGCCCAGGAGGACAGGCGGTTCCCTGAGCAGAGCTCCACTCAGCTCGCCCTGGTGCCAGGGAATCCAGTGAGCAGTAGCTTGGTAAATGGGGAAGGAGAAAGCACTATGAGAGAGTCCTTGCCGACTGCAACTGAAGGACAGATGCTCAACAGCTGCTACAGGACTGCGAGCAGTGACACGAGCAGTGACACGCTGCTCCCAGCTGCAGCAGACACTCTGGAAATCAATGCGAATGTGAAGGAAGAACCGAGTGAGGAAAGCAGTAAGCAGGATGCTCCTGCAGAAACAAAGGTAAAAACGTAAATTGTGTCTTTCTGGCTGTATTGCTACTCTGGATATTTTCCATAGGCTTCTATGTAGTAAAAATAGACTTTTTAAAGCTGGTCAGGAAGTAGGAAGTCTTCTGTGTACTTATTTCTAGAACTTGCAAATTTGTTATAATTTGCCCCACTATTAAAAAAATTATTTTTTCAAAGAAATCAGCAATTTTGTCTTAAAGCACAAAATGGAGCTAAAAACTTCACCATCCAGTTGCAATTCAGTGACATGATTCTGAAACCAGCAAGCAGAAGTTAGAAATTGCCTTTGGGAAATGCTTTTGGCATTGCTGGGTTTATACTGCAGAGGAACAGATTCTAGAGCAAGTGTTTTGCCACTGCAAGGGGTGTTGATATGCTTCTGATGTGTTCTCATCATTTAAACAGCTACAGAAAAACAAATGATCATACCTTCCCACCCACCTCCCTTCACTGAGTTGAATTTCTGAGGTTTTTACAAAGGAAAAAAAAAAAACAAAACTGAAATGTGTGTATTTAGCAGCATGCTTGTGCTGTGACAGACTATGAGGAACGTGCATCTGAGATAAAATTCCACGGGTGGTAAAGTGCAGGAAGAGAGCTCAAGGCAGAGCTGTCCTGTGGATCCCTGCCCTTGATGGAGGCAGTTGTCAAGGCAAAGCGGGACAGGCACTAGCCATCTGCCAGCTATCAGCTAGACACAAGCAGCACTACACTAAGTATATGCCTTGTTAGCAAGGAGAATATGATGATGAATTTGAGCTTGCTAGTAGGGAGCGCTTTAAATAATTAAGGGAAATGAGTGGGTGGCAGAAAATCTGTCTTGGAGAAATGAGTAGCAGAAGAAGTGTGCACGTTGCCCCTTCTGAAAGATTGGTCATGTTATTTGCCTCCTGCACTGAAGCACTTTTGCCCAATGAGTTTATTAATAGTTCTAGTCCTGCTTTGCTATAGATGAGCCACTGTCAAGGGGGCTGCGCTAGAGCCCCCGGGCTCTTCCCTTCACATCTGAGGCCAAGGGAGAAGCAGGTGGCAGGAGGTGCAGCCGCATTTAGCAGAGCCCTGATAAGGCTCTTCATTAGTTGTCAGGAGCACACTCATGTCGCTTAACTGCCAAGCTTCAGGATGGTTCTGGAGTGTGAAACAGAGGATTTCATCGCTGTGGTCTGCGTTTTTGTGGCTTTTTTATATCCAGCTAACTCTGAGTTTTCGCTCCCAGAGGAATGGCGTCTCTGCAAGCCCCTGAGGTTGGATAGTTAGGGATCTTGTGTGTGCACATACGAGGTTAAAATCTGTATGTGCAGAAGATGGGTCACCATTTTTACACCATTTTTACCTTATAAAATAACCTGGCCAGCGACCAGAAGGTGGTTGGGATTTTTCCCCTCTTCCAGGAATGAACATTGTGTCCTGTCTATATGTTAGTCTGGTAAAAATCCAGGACACCTTTAATCTGTCACAGCTCTTTCGTTCTGTTTCCGTCTCCTGTTTGGTAAAGCCCATTTCCCCTGTCTGTGCCAGTAAAACACTGAATGACCCACTGCCAATGTCCGGCTGGAATCCAAATTACACAATAAGGTGCTGGCAGGAAAAGGTAGAAATCGGAGGCTGTTGTGGTGTAAAACTCCAGGAAGGAACTCGGCAAACGCTTGGAGAAAGTGCTAACAGGAGCCATGGCCGTGCAGGCTGGCTCTGGCCAGCTGGGCGAGCAGCTGGGCTCTGCCTTGTGTCAATCAAAAGCTGAAGCATGAGGTGTGATTTAACTGTGACTAACGTGTCACTTGGTGCTGCTGGGAGGATTTACAGGAGCATGCGGGATGGCTGCCAGAGAGGAGGGCAGCAGAGGCCTGAGTCTGCAAAACGAATGTCCCCTTTGGTCTGGTGAGGTTCAGGAGCACGTGCCACAGCTCGTCGAAGGGCCCTCTCTGCAAGTGCTTTGGATGAGTTTGCTGCAGCCTGAAATCAGCCCTGTGAAGCCTCACGTTGCTGCTGCCCTGCTGGGGCAGGAGGAGAGGTGCCAAGGAGAACCTCTCCTATTGCACCTATTACCCCGTGCAAGAAAGCAGGAGCATTTGGACAGCCTGGGGTCTTCCTGTGAACCCACATAATGGGTAAAAGGCCTGAGCGGGTGGAATCAGCCCTGTTAAAGTTGCAATGTAACTGAGCAGCCACACTCAACATTAAGTGCTTCTTAATTAAGCAAGTGTAGGTACATTTTAGTAATAGAAGTAGGAGCAAATTTGACTCACAGTTTGCCTGTGAGTCACAGGCAAACTTTAAGTTATGCATCCGATGGCATAATTTGATGCTGATGCAGTGCATCTTCTTTGTCTCCCGCATGCCATACCTTCTAAAACAGGCAACAAGAAAAGGTGGTGGTGCTATTGTGTTGTAAATGTGTGCCTGTGCAGCAGAAATAAATTAAATTCTCTGCTGGAAAAGCAGGTGAATTGAACTAGGAAATGGTGCAAAACCAAAGCACAAATTGCTTTTAGGCTTGGAAAAGAAAATTCATTTTGAAATAATGCTGCTCTTTGTTTTTGCTTTGTGTTTCTTTTTTCTTTTCATCGCTGTAGATCTGTCTCAGGTCAGGTTCTTACAGGTTATGAAAGGGTTTAGGCAAAACTGAGTAAATTTGGCAGTATTCTGAAATGTTTTCCCCAAAAGATCAAAGAAAAGAACAAGCTTTTTTAAGAGCATGCTTCTTTTATTGACTGTATGAGATACTCTGAGAGTCATAAACCACAAATAATGCAAGGAAAATGGCACTTGAAAGTGAGGATTTTCTTCCTTGCACCAGAAGCACCTTCTGCCATAAGATTTGGCTTCCTAAAACGCGGAGGCTGGACGGTACAAGAACATCCTCATAAACTAACTCCCTGAAGAACATCTTGTGAGAAATCTGCCACAAGAGTTAACTATTGTGCAAACTCTTTTTTGCAGACAAGAAGGCAAATCCTCCTGTGTTTGTTCTGAGCCTGGTAGGAAAGGTGGGCAGAGACTGTGCCTTCCACAGCTGGAGAAGAATCCCTTGTGTGTCTTCATTAAAGCATTTACTTGCTGTGGTCTTTTGATAGCAGTGTTGGGGGATCCAGTGCTACAGATGCCAATCTTCCTGGTGATTACCTATTTCTAAATGTGGATGTGGAGTATTTGAAAGTGGGAAGAAACTTCCCTGCCAAATCAACTTCCTGATGGAAAATGATTTACTTTTGCAACATTTGAGGAACAGAGATGAAGTAAAATCCTGATCCTACAAACTGATGTTCTTCCTCAGCAGTGATTCATGAATAAAGCTCCATGTCTTTAACATCCTCTATAAATATGTGTAAATCTCCTCAAGAAGAATCACCTCTTTAGGGATACTAAGTGTTTTACTGTCCTGGATGTTGTGCAGGAAACTTGCCAGTCACATGTTTAATGGACATATGGTTAATATATATTCCATATATAGTTAGTATATAGTGCATATTAACTATACAGTTCATGTACTAACTATGTTGTTAGTTAGTGAGAAGGTGGTGGTAGCACTCAGGATTTTCCCTGCCAGTCTTGCAAGGTGCAGGGCTTTTTAATTTCAGAAACGAAGGTCTCAGGCAATAAAAGGAAATCTTACATTCTTACAGAAATTTACATTTCTCTCCTCCATACTTACAGAAGAAAGCTTTGGATCTCAAAACATTTAGAACACAAAAAAGCACACGTTTAGCGTGTGAACAACTTAAAGAATAACAACTAAACTTAATCTGTTACTTTAGACCAAACTCAGCATTAAAAGTAAAACTCAGTGTACCACTGAGTGGTATTTGTTTGTATTCTACAGCTCTTAGCCTATCTGTGTTGCTTGATATGCTATTGCAAAGTCCTTGGGGCAAGGACTGCACTAAAATGAGAGTGAATCATATATTTCATCGCTATTATGTGGGGAAATTTAGCTGTTTTCTTCATGGGAGGTGATTTTTGTCTGGCTGGAGTAACGAGTTATCGCAGAAACTGGTAGACTGAAATTTTGGGTTGCATCAGGTCTACTTTAAAATAGTGTATTTGTGAAAGTAAGTATGGTGTGGTTGAGATTATTAATTTTGAAATACTTTAGTTGATAGATGATTGAACGAAAATATCTATTTCAGTGCTTTGGAGAGTTTCTTAAGTCTTAGGTCACAACTGACTTAAGTTACTTTTATGGCTAGCCCGTACTAAGCAATACATTTTTTTATTGTTCATATATTCATGCTTAAAATAAAATAAATCATTCATGAAAGAAATAAAAGGTTATAGCATTTGGACTAGTTAGGAGCCTTGTTGAAATTTATATACATTTACAATTTAAAAATATGTAACTAAATATCTAAATTGTACTTTGTGACTGTTGCTTTTCACAAGACAGTTAAAACTGAGAATTCAGCTTGGCTGTAGCCATGAAATTAATAGTAATATTTTGTTCAACTCTCTTTTTTTCTGGAAAAGGTTAGAGGTATAGTTTTTAAATTACTTAAGTTGTTAGTGCTGGGGCATTTTCTACATCGTTCCCTTCTGTCCTGAGTAGGAGCTTGGGCACCTAAAATCCTTGCCTCACATTTTGACATTTTGACCAGCAATAAAATCCTAAGCTTTCGATGTCGACATTCTGTGTATATGAAAGTAATTATTCCTGCTCGTTCTTACATTTTGAGTCATGGTGTGTGAAGGACTGTCACATTAGTGTGAAAAGTTCCCTGAAACCAATGAAAGCTGTGCTTAAAATCCAGGTATATCTTACAGTAATTTTTTGCCTCAATATTTTTATTAACTATGGAGGAGGCAATATCAATACTGCTTTACTAAGATACAAATATAATCTGTAAATAGGAAAAAGAAAAGTTCCTGTTTCTTTAATTTCTATGCTCTTACCTTCTGCTTGTGAAGAGAGATGTGCACTGGTGTGTATATATAAGCTAAAAATCTCAGTATAGCTCCATAGTAGAGCTTGATTTGTATCTTAACCCAGAATGAATATCCCCTCTTGCTGTTTTGATTCATTTATCAGAGCACTAGTTTTCCAGGGAAGCGCTGAAGGACTCAGAGGCTGAACACTAACCTCATATTTTTAAAGTATCTGAAGTTTTCCTCATGACCTCCAAGCGGGTGTTGCAGGGGTGTTTCGGCGAATGGCTGTAGTAGCCAACGTCTCTGTGGCATTTTCACTGTCACATGTGAGCGCTTCCCAGCACAGATGCCTCGTGACGTGGTTTGGGCTACCGGGATGTAAGGCTGAGGGAGCTGGGCCTGTTCGGCCTGGAGAAGAGAAGGCTGAGGGGGGACCTGATCAGTGTCTATAAATACCTCAAGGGAGGCAGTGAAGAGGAGGGGGCGGCCTCTTTTCAGTGGTGGCCAGCGACAGGACTAGAGGAAACGGCCACAAACTGAAGCACCAAAGGTTCCACAGGAACACAAGGAAAAATTTCTTGACAGTGAGGGTGCCAGAGCCCTGGAAGAGGCTGCTCCACTCCCAGAGAGGCTGTGGAGCCTCCTTCTCTGGAGATCTTCCAAACCCACTTGGACACAATCCTGTGCCATGTGCTCCAGGTGACCCTGCATGTGTAGGGGGGTTGCACTGGATGATCTCTAGAGGTTCCTTCAACCTTAACGATCATATGGTTCTGTGATCCTCACACGTGTGTGCTCCGTCTCCAGCCTCTATCCCCACCAGGCTCAGAGCAGTGAGGGCGACCAAGGATCTCTTCCAACTTCCTGCAGCTCTGTGAGCGTTTCCTGTGTAACTGGCATCACTGTCACTATCAACCAGCTTAGTGCCCACACATGGCTGCTACTTCCATGAGGAAAATCTTTGTAGGAGATGGACCCCACTGGTGGCAAGCGGCCTGGAACGTGTTGCTTTCAGCAAAAGGGAAAGAGGAGCGAACTTGAGGAAGCTGGGGGCATTTCTTTGAATGGGATGTGGAAGAAGACACAGAAGTCAGGAGTATGAGCAGAGAGGAGCATGGAGCTAGCTGTGGAGTGTTTTCCATGGGATTCCCCATGGAAAATGGGGAGGAAATTTGGAGATGGTGTGCTGGAAAACCCAGCATTTCCCTAGAAGAAAACCAGCAATATAATTTATTGTTATTCTTGCACTGAACTAACCATTTATTGAGTGCTGTTATGCTTGAACAGGGATATGCTGCTGTGTTTAGGTGATAACTCGTCCAAGGTGTGTGTTTTTGCCATGTAGAAGATTCCTGAGCAAGGTACCATGAGTGATGCAGGAAAGAGATGGAGGCTCAAGATCCTGAGGAGGGGGTCCAAGTCCAGTCAGAGAACAAGAGCAATCTGGCTTGATACTACTTTTAGTTGGTCATTTCGTGTGATGTTTATATGTCTGCTGTATGTAGTTTTCCCTCTCTTAATTACTTCAAGTAATCTTCAGATGATTGCAGCTTGGTTCCTCCAGAGCGTTATTTGAGGGGAAAGCACATGTTTTACACACACAGACACACCGAAATTTGCAGGGGAACCGGTGGCACCTGCAGTGTGGTGCCTCAGGACCACGTGGGACAAGAGGCAGCCCTGCCTCTCTTGACAGCCCTTACGGTGCAGTTCTATAGGTTATCCTGGCTGCTGTGTGATTTCCGTGGATTTAATGAACAGCTTTGACATCACGATTTGAAACTTGTGTTTAGGGAGGAGGCCAACACTGAAGATCAGGATCAAAATGCGCTTGAGTTGGGAATACTTGAATACTGAAAGGAGGAGAAAGCCACTGAGGTCCTTTAGACGAAGTCTCTGTACTTCAGCATTCTGCAGAGAGTCTTTATAAATGTACTTGCAAATGTCAGTCTTCTGGAAAATGGTCTGTGGGTTGTAATCAGAAACAGCTATTTAAAGTGCTCTTTTTTTTTATTTTTTTTCTTCTATTGAGGGATATCTGCAATTTTTGTGGAAAAAGAGCACCTTCCTACAGACTCAATGGTAAGATGGCCATTTACTCAGGAAAGGCCTGGATGTCTTTAAAAATGAACACTTTTCAGTGCTAGCAGTAGATCTAAAAGAAAATCTTGCAATGAAAGTGTCATTTTGTTGAATTTGACATTTAGGAAAATGAGGCATTTGCCAGATGTTTTAACCTTTTAGAACAGAGTGCTTTCATTTTTTTCCTTCTTGGAAGTCACTTCTCAAAGCAACTCATGGTTTTATATTCTAAGGTATATTTGATATGAAACTGAAATTTATATGACCATTTTCAGACTCAGTTTTAGCAGAAGAACTAAAAATATATTGTGTGGAATGAAAGACTGACATAAAGAAGGGCAAATAACTTAGACAAAGACCTAGTGAAAGAATAATCTAATTGCTGTCAATATATTATTGTCAATGAGTGTATTCATGACCATAAAATGTTTTGCACAGTATTTTTCAATAGTTCCTCTAGGCAAAGAACAGTCAGTTCAAATAACTTTCAGAACGGAGGTGGGGGAGAACACCAACAAATCCCATCTGTTACATTGTACTCTGCAAATTAGTTCCTCCAGCTCTGAAATGTTAGTGGTGCTTGATTGCCAGGATGTGAGGGAGTTTGGTGCTTTGGTAAAAATTCCTATATTGCAAAGTATTAAATGTTTTAGGCTCCGGGTTTTGTTCTGCAGTGTTGCTGATTCTTACCCACTTTCTGAATTTCTGGAAAGCTCCTTTAGAAGAAGAGTGAGCAATGCAAAATATAAACTTACCCTTACTTTTTGCAGGGGAGGAAACATGTCCCTTGAACAGTTTGTTTAAATGTGCTAAATTATATTTCCTCCAGTGTTCTAAGAGATCTTATCTTTCGCCAGGAGACAGATGAACAGAAACGTCACAAAATTGCCAATGAACTTCTACATACAGAAAAAGCCTATGTCAGCCGACTTGACCTCCTAGATCGGGTAAATTTTCCTTAAATTTGTTTTTATCTTCTTACCTCGAGTTCGCTTGACCAGCTATGCATGTATATGTGGATATAAATTACATAAAATGGATAGTGTGGCTTGAGCGTTCTGCTGACACTGTCAGCATCTTGTTTGTGGTTGCCACATGAATTTGCCTTTATTTTAATTAAGAACACAAATTTTTCCAATGTCTATTTGAATTGTGTAGGTAGTATATAGGTACCTAATATAGGTAGTATTTGTTTGTGAATGTGTGCACGTGTAGATTTCACTGTGAGCAACAGAAGTGCTAACGTTTTACCAGTGGCCCTTCCAGAGATGGCTGAAATATCCGTCAAATGAGATGGATAATGTTATGCTCATTCATTTCTTTAACTTGACAAGAAAAGAATCATATTTTATAAAATTGAAGTCAGCTGCCCACTAAAGATTCACTCCATCTTTTGATATATTTTTGACATACTTTTGAGTCACTTGCACAGCAGTTTTTCCTCAGCATCAAAGGACCTGGAAGGTGCCGATTCAAAAATGTTTATGCCCTATTTTCTCACTGTACATTTGGACTAAATCCTATTAAAGGGAGCAGAAATTAATCTTTCTGCAAGGACAGAGTTGAATTCTGGTTCTCTGAAGAATCAGCCTGCTATTTCTTATGTGTGGAGCAGTCTGTAGTTCTCAAATATCCTTTCAAGTTATCTTTGCTTTCTCGTGTAGTTCCCATGTCCATTTTACTTAGATACCCAGGGTACATTTGCCTTATTCCACGACAGTTTTCTCAGACATCACTGTTTATTTTAATTTCTCACGCCTAATGCATAGAGTACCCAGGAGTTGAGAAAGAAATAGAAAGTCTCAGACAATATATTAATTGTTCAGACAGCTTGAGGATTTCAGTAACGGTCTTTTTGAAACTGAATTTACCAAGCATGTATGTATTTTTAAAGATACTACAGAATTACTAAAGAGCCAATCAGCCCTTTTGTGTTTTGAATGGTTTATGGGAATTGGTCATAGACTTCAATTTTAAAAGAGGAAGTTTATAAGTGAGGTACAGTGTAAAAGCAGAATGATCAGACTAATGTCAATAAGACATGGAGCTAATTGAGGAGAAAGCAAGAGTGGAAAATGACATTGAAAGATGATAAAAACTGTGATCTAGTGTTGAAATGGACAGTATGCCGGGAGACAAGCCAAAATGGTACCTTTTAATTTGGCCTCCCTTAGTCTGTTCATCCTATACCACTTTTATGGTTCAATAGAAAAAAAAAAAAGTTGAGGGCGGAGAGGTCATATTGGAAGAGGATCATAAATTATTCTTCATTATCTGCTTTTACTCTTGTCATGTTAATTACATCCCAGCTGGAGTAGGAGGGAGGGATAAGTCTTAATCCCCTGATAAAGGCTATGGGCTGCTAGGTTTGGATTCTTTTTCTGTATTGCAGGTATTCTATTCCAGACTCCTAGAGGAAGCTAACAGAGGCTCATTTCCAGCTGAAGTGGTTAACAAAATCTTTTCTAATATCTCATCAATAAATGCCTTCCACAGTAAATTCCTGCTGCCAGAACTTGAGAAAAGAATGCAAGAATGGTAAGAGGTGATTTACTGGTTAACATCGCATACTAATGAAACAGTGTCTGTCGAAATTCTGTTAGAGGGGTGAGGAAGGGAAGGTACCTTCATAATTAAGTACTCCAGTCCCAGGAAGTGCTGTGGGTAGAAGAACATCTGCTCTTTTCCCGTTCATCAGGATCTGATTCAGCAGAGGGCATGCTTCCTTTTCTTAAAATAAAGGACATCTATTTCACTGAAGCCAAGGAGATTACTCACAACTAAATGCCTTGGTGCATTAAAAGCTCAAATTAAAATTACATGCTACTTGATATTTTTTTGAGGTCGGAGTACAAAGATTGAGATAATTAGAATGTATGTGTTAGTTTGTCTCACTCTCATAAGACCTAACTTTTGCCATTGTTGCTTTCATGTGGAACTCAGTTTTTGGTTTTCTGTGTTTTAGTTTTATCAGTTTGAAATTAAAATGCAGGCCAGGTGTATGTTTCGGTCATATTTTTCTTCCAGCTTTTCTTTTTAAGAACCATTTGGGTCAAGCAAGAAGGTTAAGCAAAATATGTTGTGTAATGATCATGTGTTATTGCAGTGTCTTTATTCTTCCTTGGTATATATGATTACAAGCATCAAATACCTTACCAAAACAACACAAAAGGTGATTTTTTTCTTCAGTAGGATATTCCCTTTTCTCAGATTAGATAGGGAGGCAGCAGTAGTTTGGGAAGTTATTTTGTCTTTTTGTTTAGTTTTCATTTCTTTTGTTTTCTTTTCTGTCTTCTTTGTTTTGACAATCCAGATTCTCTTGATAACTTCCCAGTGGTATTTAATGGCTGTCACTTGCAAAAATAGGGTATCCCCAAATCTTCTGTTGTGCAAAAACGAACGAACAAACAGACAAATGAAAGAAACATTAGCAGCATGATATATAGCAAAATTGAAACCTTGAGATAACATCCCTTGCACCGTGATAGTGTAGGGTCCATTTATCCACTTAATTTATTTTTAAAAGCGATAGTAAAATATTCATGAGAAGTGGAATAGAACTTATTATAATGACACTTCAGATCTGTTTGAACTACCTTATGTCAGTGATTTATACATAGGACCTGAAATTTATAATATGCCCTCACAGGAGGCAGGATGCGCTGCCTTGTGTGTTTGCAAAAAGCACACTGGTGGCGTGTAAAATTATAAAGTTTTAGAGGCTGAAGAGTGCTTCTGCAGGCAAGCTTTGATCATTGCTGCAAAGCTAACAGGTTACATCCTCGGGATGCTGCCTTGCACGTTGCTTGGAAATAGCCTCTCTGCTTCATCTGAGACAGCTTGTTAAATGTCCTTGAAAGAGTGTGATTTTGGGAGGACTTGGATGGAAGGGTGCAGAGGAGGGGAGCAATTCCGGATGACTGTTGAGGAAAGAACACAGGGATAATTTCTCCGCTCCACCCCCAGTCTCACAAATGTCTGGCACAGCAGCCTCTGCCAGAGTTCACTTCCCTCGCAGTTCCCTTCATTAGATACAGAAACTGCTGGAGTATGTTTTGTTGGTAGCTCTATACACTTTTCCTGTTCTCTTTTTTTAAGGTAAAAGATGATCAAAATGGGGATAGAGCTTTCCCTGAGTTGTGGTTGGGTTTCAACAATAGATTTTTGAAACTGGGAAAGCAGATCAGAGGCGACTGTCCACTGTCCCTGTTCTGCCTTTCATTGGGGTTGAAATAGCCTGAAATGTAGCTTTCACATCTAGCATCTTCATCTGTTGACTCCGGTTGTAGATGGTGCTTCATAAGTAGGACTCATGTTAGCGTTGCCACACAGGGATTTGTTTGACCCGAGCTATTGGCATAATAGCAAGAGGGCAATTGCCCTCTTTCCTTAGAGTCCATAGTGCCCTCTAGCAGCTTCAGAGCTGACCTGCTCCTTATGTTTCCTTTTGTTTTGAGCCTATGACTTGAGATTTTGTTTGCCTACAGGCTCTTGTGCTCGGGGAAGGATCCAGCAGTTGTTCTGTTGTCAGCTGTCATAGACCTTTGCTTCAGCTGTTCTATGGCAGGTTTAAATGAGATGTTGCACGTCACGATTAGTAGCTCAGCTCTTTCATCCTTGAGGATTTTGGAATGCTTTGGTGAATGCCATGTTCGTCTAGAAGAAATAAGAGGCATTAATAAGAAGACACACAGCAATGTGAAGGCATCTTCACTGAGCCCTGTAAGGATGCTGTCTTGATCCCCAGTGAGAGCACAGGGCTGCTTTGGGTCTGTAGTAGCTGTTCTCTCTCCAGCCTTTGCAGACAAGAGGGTGAAAACTGTCCCAGAGCGATGGCAGTCAGTAAAATGCCATGTTTTGGCTCATGGTGCGTAATGTTCAAATAAGAAATGGGCCAGTTATCTGTAGTCACAAGTCCTTCAAGGGAAGAGTATGTGATGATCTCAGAGGACTCTGACTTCCCCTGTCCTTCATACTCTTCCAGAGCTCTTTGTGCTCCATGGACCTTGCCCGGCTTATCTCAAATGATAATGATTTCTGTTTTTACAGCCTCAGAGTGTTGAGGCACACAGATGCTGTAGCTGTGAATATTTAGTAGGGCCATAAAGGGTGAAACTGTAGTGCTTGGGGTGCCACAGGTTTCCTAGCAGCGGGCACAGCAAACTGTTGCTGCTCCCTGGTCGTAAAACTGCTGACATTTGCTTGTAACGTGTGTCTCGGGATTGCTGTGGAACAGTTACACAGAAGTAATATATATTCCTTTCTACTTGAGACTTTTCCTTTCTACTTGTATTCCTTTCTACTTGAGGCTTTTTAATTGGAAAAAAAAAAACTTAAAATGACTTAACTCTGAAATTTGTTTGAAAACTTCAATATCTTTTTATTTTCTGGTAGTCTTTAAAAAGTAATTCACGCTTCAGGTCTGTTGGCATGGTTTGTATGTGGAACCTGCACTTCCAGGAGATGCATTTGTGCTCTTCTTGCTTTCATTATGGGCATCAGAGGTGCAGCTTCTCCATGTGTCCTTCCCTCTCCACCAGTTAGTTCATCTGTTTTATTGGAAGATGCCGTCAATGCTTGGGAAGGCTGTGGGGAAGTTGACCCAAAAGGCTGGATTCCAAGGGATTCTCATTACTTCCTAGTTTTTCTCAAATAATAATAGTAAAAGGCTGTAAATGGCTGTACCTAAATGGTCATGGAAGGGAAGCTCTATATAACATGGATTTAGACCTCAAACAAAATCATGAGTTAGGTATTTATAGGGTAGGGAATGGACAAAAAAAAGTAATGCAATAAATGAGGGTGTGTTTTGTGAGTAAAACCTTGCATGATTTTCATTATAGATCACTTTTCTTCCCTTAGTACTCTACATGACCTTGGGCATTATAGATCATCAGTGAGGATACAAACCACCTTTCCATGGTTTGGAAAGCCATGGTTTCCATGGTCATTTGGCTCAGTTTTGATGATTATGCCAGAACTCAATATGAGGTGATCCCACATGGGAAGGATTCTCTATGAAACAAAGCTCTCTGAAGCATTTTAGAACCTTATGGGACTTTCTTTTCTTTCTGGTTTGCTCTGAGATTCCACCCTCTTACTTTGCAGGACTACCACCCCCAGAATTGGAGATATTCTGCAAAAGTTAGCTCCTTTCCTCAAGATGTATGGAGAGTATGTGAAAAATTTTGACAATGCCATGGAACTGGTGAAAACGTGGACGGAACGATCACCTCTGTTCAAATTCATTATTCAAGACATTCAGGTAACAGGGAGAATAATGTTTTGGGCCAAGTAATACATAAAAATATATGTTTTGAAGAACAAAAGGATTAAAGAGAAAATTAAATATCAAATATCTAGGAATTAAGGTTTGCTTTTGTCCACTTCATTCTGTGTCCAGCTTCTCCTTCACTCTTCATATGTGCACAAATATGCCTGCAAATCCAGGATTTCATTGCAGTCTAGAGAACTAAATTATAAAGGTTGCAACAGGAGATTGAAAACTGCTGTATTTTGTCACAGACACTGAAAGTTAACACTATTTCAGGGAAAAAAAAAATATGTATCAGTCCAGAAGTAGAGATGGTTGCACTGATTTTGTAAATACAGTATTGGCTTGCAGCCGTGCAGTTATCCAGAGCACTCAGCTGTGGATGCAGGTGTAGGACCCTAAGTGCTGAGCCCAGAAGATGCAGCTTAGCAGCTGTGGCAATGCAGCCCTCCTTTCCAGAGAGCTTTTTGTTCCCTCTAGTGCTCCCTGTAGGTTTCTCTGGGGATTGGCAGGTGTGTCCCTTTGACTGCCCTTAGCAGCTACAAAAGGAATGAGATAATTCTGCTTAAATTTTACTGAGCTATAGGTTACTGTGATTTTTAAGCTGGCTCTATGTAGTTTAATATAATCTTGTAGTTCTAAGGAGATGGATGTGAATATGCATCTTAAAACACAAGGGGGATTTGCATTATGAATAAAACTGAAAGAAAGCATTCCCTCATTGAATGCGTAGATAAAATATATCAAACTCTCCCTTAAAAAGAAGATTTTCTGCTAACATAAAGGCCATGAGCTGCTCCTAATAATTCAGTTGCTACTTCTCTTGTTTTCTGAGTTATTTCAAAGTTAAGTTCAAATAGTGTGGAGTTTGTGAGGGCTTTTTGGTATGATTTGTATTTCTAAATTCTACCCATTACTTCTTTACAATAACTTTTAGGATATTATTTTGTTTGGCAAAGTAGTTTCCTGTTTTCTTTCCTAAGGGCTATAATGCATGTTTTAAAATACATTGTTTATGCTTTATCAATCACATTTTATTTTATTGTATCCTGGGAAAATAAGTTTTTGCCTATTACATTTAAATATGTTTATAATTTCTTAGAAGGAAAAAGTGTGTGGAAATTTGACATTGCAACATCACATGCTAGAACCAGTACAACGCATTCCACGCTATGAGATGCTTCTAAAGGACTACCTAAGGAAATTGCCTCAAGATTCCCTAGACTGGAAAGATGCTGAAAGTAAATATTTTCTAGAATTAAAAGTAGCCTTGATAAGACCTTAGTAAGAGGATACTGTAAATTAAAGCTATTTTCAGGAAATGTGAAGTGAAAAAGCAAAGGCATTGTGAAAAGTATGGCAGAATTTCTTCAGAGGAGTTGTAGGACTAAAAAAAAAATCTCTCTGGATAATAGATGGGGTTAGTATAAAAACTACCTTTAATATGTAAGTTACCAAGTATTCTAAATTATGCTCTTGGATTATAAGTACACTTTAGTTTTGAAATTGCATGAGAGTTTGGATTATTTTGTTTGCTTTGGGAATTTTCCTTTTTTTTTAGCATTCAGTTTTGCTTTATGCACATATGACATATATATACCCTTTTGTTTTAAGTAGGATATAATATGATTCTCTTACAGGAAATTTATGTATTATTATATCTCTATATTTAAACAAGGACAGTTAACAGTTATCTCCATATATCCTTTCAGAATTACTTGATAGATAATTTTGGGGAATACTTCATTGCTGAAAGAATTTTCTAAAATATTTGTAATGTGAGCTGTTTTGACAACAAACATAGTTTGACATTGTTGATCTACCTGAAAACACAGAGAGAACCTTGACTGTTCACATCACAAACGTGGTTCTGAGTATTGAAGCTGTCTGTGAAGTAATCTGCTGTAATTCCCGTGTGATCTTTCCAGACCATTATTTCACTTTGGTAGCTGCTTTGCACTTTAGCTTGGTTATTTTTGATTGATAGTTTATGATATATATTGAATGTACAATTTAAATAAAAATTGCAAACATTATTTTGTAGAATAATCTGATTCTCTGTGTAACATACAAAAATGTAAAAGGGCATTGTTTTGGTTTTTATGTTTTTTTTTTTCCCTTTATCCTCCGTCTAGAATCTCTTGAAATTATATCCACTGCAGCAAGTCATTCCAATAGTGCAATAAGAAAAATGGTAAGCAGTTCTTGTTTCCCTGTTCATTTTTTAATATCGTCTTTGAGTATTTAGCAGTTAGGAAATTGTGTCTGTCAAGTATTGCCAGGAATGGGAACTGCGGATTCTTCCCTAAAATAGAAAAAAAAAAAAAAGTTTCCCTGGGTCCAAATGGTTGCTGCTACATACTGTGTTCTTTATAACTCATAACTCATGGAAATCATAGGAAAAAAGGGCATTACACATAACTCTTTCAATGGACACCAGACATCTAACTTCTTTTTCTGGCTTAAGTTATCTGGCATCGTGTAGAACTCTTGTTGCATTTCTTTCTGTAAATGAACAGAGAAGTAGATGATGTTTCTCTGCTACTGGCAATTGACATGACTGGTTTGGCATGACATGTTTTGCACAAGAAAATGTGCTTGCTGTATGTGTAAATGCCTTCTTTAAAATTATCACTGAGATAACATTTCTATAAGTGTTACTATATCAACTAGGTCAATGAATCTGCCTGGTTGACTATATAATACTGAGTATAGGTATGCTTTTTTCAGAACATTGTTCAGATTGCACAAGGTCCATAAATTTCATTTGAACATGGGTAAAGAGCCCTGTTACTATGTTTTCTATTGTATTTTCTCTAAAAAGGAGAATTTAAAGAAATTGCTAGAGATATATGAGATGTTGGGAGAAGAGGAAGATATTGTCAACCCTTCAAATGAGCTGATAAAGGAAGGACAGATCCTTAAACTTGCTGCTCGCAATACATCTGCTCAAGAACGGTATCTTTTCTTAGTAAGTATGGTGGCCTTTTTTGCAGGAGAGGCTTTATATTTTTTCTAGACTTCAAATAACTCCTAAGAGAGAGACAATATTCTCTCCTGGTTGATGTCAATGAGAACCTTTCCACTGATGGTAGCTGAGCTCGAGGAAATCCTCTGCTGCTTGTAGGAAGACTTCCAAACACCACTTAGAGCAGAGTATGGGGGTTTTAAATACACAGAACCACTGATCAGCAACTTTCATTTTAATAATTGGCTGCTGGCTTTAAATACTAATTTAGAACATGAGAAATAGGCCTTTCTCATGAAACTGAAATGTAGAAGCTTAGGACTTCAGTCATCATAGATGGTGTGTTTGGGTCCAAGTGGAGCTCCTGGCTCTGAAAGAACTCAATATTATGGAAACTCCTCCTCTCTTCAGGTGTCCCTGTCTTGTTTTAGAACTGACAGACCAAGGCAGTGCGTTGATTTTTCTTTTTGTTTTGGGAGTTCTTTTTTTTTTATTCTTTTTTATTTCCAACTCCCTTACAAAAGGAGTAATGGCATAATTCATTTCTTCTTATACATTAGAAACTGCTACTATCACATCTGATTTTTGCTGATAGGTTTCAGCATTGCACATCTTCTAGTTTACAATAGAGTCCTGTTGAGTTCTGTACTAGTAATGAGCCGTGGAGGCAGAATTTGTGCTGGTTCTGTGCTTCAAACAAAAGAAGAAATGACTGAATAGTCAGACTTCAGATGGGGCTAGACAGCTGGTGAAAATGCCATGTGCTCTATATGAAAGGGGACGAGTTCAAGCATGCTGTGTCTGTGATAGAGATGAGCCAACAGGCATGACAGTATCTCTGTGAAAAAAGAATGTTTTTAAAAGTTAATTGTGAGAAAATGTATTAACCTCTGTACATCTAATTTTATAACCACTTTCACCCTGAGGCACTAGGCATTTAAACACTATTTTAAAACCTAATTTTCATAAAGGAGTATGTCCTTGTCCTGCCTGTTTTTTTTCCTCCGATTTTGAGTTTTTTAATAAGAATAAAATGTGTTTTCTTTTTTCATTTTTAATCAATACGTTGAAGATAATCGTTACAGTTTTTACAAAATCAAGGACTTTTGGTGCAGGATAAATATCAAAGTATACACTGCACAAAAGGGTTTTTATTCTGCAGAATAGTTTTTACGGAATTGAGATATGAGAATTCCTTTGACAAGCAATTTATAGTGTTACAATATACCCACTCAAACATGAACTCTATGGTTGATAATAAGTGTTAGTGAGATTGCTGTATATATAGAACAACTATTCTTATATGTATTGAGATAGACCTTTAATTTTATTTCTAAAGCCCAGGAACAAAAATAAATAGTCTTGAACTTAAGCCTCAGTTTTCTTGTCTGTCAGCTGAGCAGAACAGAACCTGCTTTTCTCACTGCTGAATTTAGCTTTGTGATATGGTGCAGCTCAGTGGAAACTGTGTCTGTGTCTGTGTTTTGGTTGATGCAGAGCCCTGTGCTTTCTTTCCCTCCCCCAGTTTAACAACATGCTTCTCTACTGCGTCCCCAAATTCAGCTTGGTAGGATCAAAGTTCTCAGTTCGAACCCGAGTTGGCATAGATGGCATGAAGATTATAGAGACTCACAATGAAGAATATCCGCACACTTTCCAAGTGTCTGGAAAAGAGAGAACACTGGAGCTGCAGGCCAGGTAAGTGAAGCCCATTACCTCCTTTTTGGAAGCTTAAATATATACAAACACAAGGTTGGACTTCTTATGCTCTTGCTGCTGGGTTCTCTTACTGGTGCTTCCTTTTGAGTTGACTGAATTGCACTTTTCCTGTCCAGACCAGCCCACCTCCAAGAAAAGCTGGGGGCATTTTTATCTCCTCCTCTCCCGCAGCTCCGGCTGCAGACCCGCTCTTAGCAGTGAAGATTTCATTACAGAGAGGCAAGGATTAAGTGAGCACCGGGTTGCCTGTGGTAGGTGTAGTTCTGTGTGGAAAGCAGTGTCTGTGAATAAGCAAGGGCTTGCAGGCTGTTTTTCTCTATGAAAAAAAAAGTTACAGTATTAATGAGAGTAGCAGAAATGTAACAGCACATAGGAATTTAGCTACACTGTGATTGAATTTAAAATTATATATACTACTATATATATTTGAAAATTAGAGAAGAATATTTCCATTAAGATCAGCAAAACTTATTAGACCCATTTTTGACAATCAGTCATATCTACTAGAAAGGGCTGTATGCTGTTTTGGCCAGTATTTCACAACATGTTGGGCCACCTGTCCATTTGAGTGAGAAAAGACAATGTCTTGCTGTACCATTTGTGAAGTACTTTGTAACTGGAGGAAAATGCCACAAAAATACAAGTTCATTTTGCAAACTTACCTGAATTATCAGCACTATAAATAGTGTAACACCTCATTTAGGTGTGAGAAGGACATGTTTTCAGGTTTTGTTTTATGAACTTTTCTGGAATGCATTAAGTCCGTTCAGATTTTGAAGGAGTAAATACCAAGCTAAGTCTCGCTCAATTAGATTAGTGTAATCTTGGTTAGTACATGAGTATTTAATGCTGCCTATACCTTAATGGTCTTAATTTGTGAGCTCGCATTGGCTCTGTTGTAATGTTTAGTTTCACTTTGGGGGTTTCTTTACTGGGATACTTCTATTAATATATTTTCCAGAATATCTTTTGAGAGCATTCTCAACTTGAGGTTTTAAATAACTAGTGGATAACTCCTTTAAGAGATTGCTAATTTTGCAGGATGTTTAACAAGTCTGCTGTTTTTTTATGAAAGGTGATAGTATTTCAAAACACTTCTTTCAAAACACTGGAGAATGGGAAGGGGAAACACAGGTCTTATAATTTTGTTACAAGCTGCTATAATACTGCAAAATAACATTTGAAAAGATATTTTTATTGAGGTATTTTAAAGAGATGAGACAGATTGTAAAGACAGATGGTTGCTTTCACATCCTTCTTATCAATCCATAGAGAAGTAAAATTTTGCATGTCAGATTTTTTCACATAATTGAAAATGTCCCCTTGTTTGTATAGAGAGAAGATACTCTGTGCTGTTAATTCTCATATTCCTAATTTAAAGTTTACAGATAAACTGTGTTTGTTACCAGTGTTAGCCAGGAGAGTGAAATAGTGCTGTTACTTGTGGTATAAGGTGCTTTCCTAAAGATTTGAGTGTTGAAGGCCTTAGTGATATTTTCCAAAACTAAATCTGCAGTACAAGATCAGAAAAGAAAGTGCTTGCCCTCTCAAGTGCTATCTTAGCTGTAAATACCTTTTGTGCTTATTAGTGTCATCACTATCTGCCCAGAAGCATAAAAGGGAAAATCTTGCTGTTTGCCTTATAATAAATACTAAGCAGAATTTTCCTTGTTTTAATTACTCTGCTTGCCACTATAGACACATTTAAACAACCAAAAACAGCAATAAGGAAATAATTTCATTGGGAAGGGAGGGAGATGTAAGAGATGCACAGAAAAAAGGGTGTCAATACGTGAACTCAGTAGTTTAAGAAATGGTGGGAGAACACTTATATTGTCCTTTCCTTTCTATCCTAGTGAAAATATTATCACATTTATATGCATTTGAATTCATCTTTCAACTTGAATTCAGTGCTTAGTGATTGGAGACTTGTGAAAGCTGAAGTCATGCTTTTAATTCATTTATTTTTATTTGTTAGACCTTTAGGAAGCTCTGTTGTTTGGCTTTGTGTACATGAGAACTGCTTCAGAACCTTGGCTTTGGCAGCAAGTTGTTGATAGTGAGATAATGTTTCCTAAACTAGCTTTGGACTAATGTGTCAAATGTCTCTTTTAGTTCAGAACAAGATAAGGAAGAATGGATAAAGGTAAATTTATCTATATTCTTAATTCTGTTTTTTAAATGCATTTTCACTGAAGCAATCAATAAGTAATATTTATATTTTCTGGCTGTAGTTTCCCTCTGTTAATCACTAAATGGGCAGATTGCAGTCAGTCTGTTGCAAATGTTGCGGAATGTCTCAGGAATTTCCCCACTGTTTCCCTAGGCCCTTCAGAACACTATAGAAGCTTTTCAGCAGAGGAATGAAACCTTCAGAAATGCTATTGCTAAAGAATACGAGGATATGCCCGCTGAAGTTTCCGTAAGTTGCTGCCGCACCGGCGTAGCCTTCTTAGTACCCAGTTTGTTCTTTTGTAACTGCAGATAGTATATGGCAAAAGGCTGATGGAAACATGTGCCAAGGTCATCGTTTTCATAGCAAAGGAACTGCAAAGTGGCCATCTTGTTAGTAACTCTTTCTCATCATAATGCCCAGCCTTATAAACAAGCCTCTTTTTCCTCAAGTGCCTAAGAGAGTACCCTTTCAGTGTGCATGATGATCTTTGACTGGGCTCTTTGTTATCGCTTGCATAGATTTCCAAAAGCGTCTTGAGCTGCGTTTTGCCATTTCCTTCCCAGAGGGAAAGAATAATTATTTTTTTCTCTCCTAAAAGTACTGCACGACTGGCTCTCTTTCTTGTCTTCCCCCTCCTCCCCGCAGACCGCGGAGCTTGGGAAGAGAGCGCCGCGGTGGATACGCGACAACGAGGTGACCATGTGCATGAAGTGCAAAGAGCCCTTCAACGCGCTGACCAGGAGGAGGCACCACTGCCGAGCGTGCGGACACGTGAGTGTGCCACCCTAAATGGGGATGGAGCAGCGTGAGGGTTTGTGTCAGGAGGGCCTGGCACCCCAGCAGGCTGCACAGTTTCCAGCTCAAACTAGCCTAAGCCTACGGCACTGGCTGCTCCCTGCACCTCTCTCATCACGATCATGGTCCCTGCACCTTTCTGGTCATGAAGCTTTTAAGTGGCCACAAAATAATGACCTGACTTGCGAGTTTTCAAAAGCTAATGGAAATAGAGCAAACACAGTGTGCTTCTTTTTCTTGATGCCACACAGCTGTGCTGTTGTCCAGTAGATGGTAGCAAAGTGTAGCCTTAGCTTCTGTGGCGCTGGTTGCCTGGTATGACCTCTCTCTAAAAAAATGTGATCTATGGCATGAGGTTTATATCCTTACACAAGGCTGATTTTGTGCTTTGCAGAACACTAAAGACTAGGGAAACTCTGAATTTTTTGCTAACTCAGTTGTCATAGTTTTCCCCCCCTATTTTTCTGCCTTTAAGCTCCTCCGTTATTCTGAAGATCGTACGTTTTTCTCCTTTTGTCGGCTTAGATTCCTAACTACTTCCCTCTGTCATGTTCTGTCATCTCTCCTTCCATTTTAATTTTAAAATATTGTTTCGTGGGAATTAATTTGAGTCATGCTGGTGTCTTCCCAGAAGTTACTAATAGGAGATACTTAACTCATATTCTCCAGAGCTTGGAAGTTAGAGACCTGAATTAGTGTACCACAGATCCCACAATAAAGTTTTGTTAAGGTGTTCAAGTGGTTCCGGGCCACTTGTCATCTTTTCTTGCTTGAAATAGCTGCCCCTCTGTTTTTCATGCAGGGCAGCTCTTTCAGTTTCTGTCAAAGAGTGCTCCCGTGGAAAAATGATTCTAATGGGAGAACTTTCTCATAACTTCCAGCATTTCAGCTTTCCTACATATTTTGTAAAAAGAAAAACCAACAGTGTGACACTTGCTTGATTATTCTGTGTACTAATCAGCAGGTTCTGCGCTGCGAACTTAGTTTTTATTGCCAGGTTACTAAGTTGCCTTTTCTTGTAGAATTAAAATTTTGTCTTTCAATTGTATATTTCTGTAATTATGTAGGAAACAAAAGGTCCGTGTACCTTTCAAGGCTGGCATTTGGAAACACTTGTACCTTACAAGCAGTGGCACCAATTCGAGAAAGTCGTGATTTTCATTTAAGTCATTATAGACATAATAGTGTCATAAAGCATCTATATTTTTTGGTCTGTATTATTAAATAGTATATTATTAATAAATATAAAATTATTTTAATTAAGTTCTATTTTATAAATTTGTTTACTTTTTGTCTTTTTCTAAGGTGGTTTGCTGGAAATGTTCTGATTATAAGGCTCATCTCGAATATGATGGTAATAAATTGAACAAAGTCTGTAAGGATTGCTATCATGTTATAATAGGTTGCACAGACAGTGAAGAAAAGAAGAAGAAAGGTATCTTGGAGGTATGTCATTTTAAAAATAAATAATGCACATTGTTGCAAGTAGTCCTGGCTTATCAATAGATGAAAAGACGTTAGGATTTTTGTGGGGCTTTTCTTCTGTTTTAGAAATAAATGGCAATGATAAATGGACCAAGGTCAGCCCATCTAATCAATTCTGGTTTTCAGCATTCATCTTTCATAAAACTACTCTATTTCTTGAAACTTTTTTAAAGTAGGAATTATGACCCTTACAGTTTGTTTGCCTTTTTCCAGTTAAATTAGCTAAGGTGATATTATTTTTCCTTATAAATCCTTTCTTTTTTTTGGCTTCTATGCTTACGTCACCATAACAACAAAAAGCCCTGCTAATTTCAGTTGTTCTTGAAACCATATACTAAACTGAAAGAAGTGGGGTATGCAGAGAGGGTATGGGGAGGGAATTTCACTAGAGAGTCTAAGTAGGATGCTATTTTGATCCACGTATACAACTTTAAGTCACTAAATTTACTCTTAGCTTTTAACACCTAAAAACTTGAGAGACCAATACAAGGTTAGATACCTGGTTTTGTTACGACTGGGAGGAGAAACAGACATCCTTAAATAGTAGTCAACATTCACGTCTCTTAAATATCCTCTTTTGGTCTCCTTTAAATATTCAGAGCAAAGACCCTAAGTCTATGAACATGTAAATAGATTTGTCTTGGGATGTGGTAAAGTGAGGCTAAGCCTTGAGGTGAATACTGAGAGAAGACAGGAGGAGAAAAAAAAAAATGCAGATTGTAATTCGAAATATAATTCATAATCCATACTGGCTTGACTCCAACAAAAATTATAAATGCATAAGTTTGAAAAATGATACCAAGAATCCCCATACGAAGCACTTGCTCCTCTGAAACAGGAGCTTTCCTTCAAGATTTTGACAGAGAGGTAAGATGATAGATGAGAAAGAGTGAACAGCATAGGATTTAACCAAGAGCCAAGAAGCTCTTAGAGTCAAGAAGCTGTTTCTTGTCATGGTGACTTTGCTTCGGTAGCTGGAGGAGCAGCAGAGCCTCTTAGAAACATCCATCTCCATGACAGGCCTCACAGCAACAGAGTGCCGGCTGCCCCGTGGCAGCATCCGAGCAGCGCCGCTGCCGAGCGCATCAAACCTTAGAAATTTATTTGTGTTTTATTCTGTTGTAATATTTTGACCAGTGAAATAGAGTAGTTGGCGTGTTGGTAGTTAATAGCGCTCAAATGCCTAACACCAGGTTGCCTGAGAAATACAACGTTGTTACTGTTTGCCAAGCTGTAGAGAATGGCTGCCCAGCGGTGCTGGCAGAATGACATCCAGGGTGATCTGGAAGGATACAAAGGATATAAGCCACAAATTCCAGGGTAAAAAGGAGCAGACTGCACATGTGTTAAGGCCATATGTATGTGATATATGAATATTCCCCATAAATCCTGTCCTTCATCATCTTAATTGGGTATTTGCCCAAGCCCCTACATAGATGCCAGCCAAGATTTCATAGGTGGTGTTGTATTTCAACTTTGCCGTTTTGTGCATCTGCAGTCCTTAGTTAAGGAAAGTTTACATATTTATTTATTATGCTTTATATATTTTATGTATGTTCCTAGATTGAATCTGCTGAAGTCTCTGGAAATAGTGTCATATGTAGCTTTCTTCAATATATGGAAAAATCAAAGCCCTGGCAGAAAGCGTGGTGCGTTATACCTAAGCAGGAAGCTCTTGTGCTATACATGTATGGTGCTCCACAGGTATGTGAAAAGAAATATGAAAAGATTTTAACAGCTACTTGTCATAGACACCTGAGGAAGAGAAGTCAAATAGATTTGGGAATGGAGGAAAAAAAACAGAATAATTCTTTTTATAAATCTATACAGTAAACCTAAAGTGGTAGGCAAATTATTCTTCTTAATTGGGAACTGTTCCTTCTTTTTAGGATGTTAGAGCTCTGGCTACAATTCCACTTCTGGGCTATACCGTCGATGACACTCCGAGAAGTGCTGATCTCCCACACAGCTTCAAACTGACCCAGTCTAAATCTGTACATAGCTTTGCTGCGGACAGTGAGGAACTCAAACAGAGATGGCTGAAAGTTATCCATTTAGCTGTCAAAGGTGAGACACCAGAATGTCAAAATGAACTGCAAGTGAATTTAGAAGATCAGCCTGAATCTTCTAAAAAACCTGAATGCTGAAGCTCAAAAGCACATAGTATTTTAAAAGATTTCAGCTGAATTTGTGGTTAACCTTCTTGGTGTTAACCTTCCTTTGCTCAATCAAAAAAAAAGAACAGAAAAAAAAGAAACTTCTAACTACTATACACATCTTAGCACTTTATGTTTGGGAAAATTCTGGTCTTTTTAGGGATCTTTTTCTTATATTTATGTTCTGTCAGTAAAGATGATGTACAGGTCCATTTCAGAGACTTTTTAAAAAATGTGAATGCTATTAAAAATACCTTCTAACCTTAGCGTACTACTTGTTTGTCATGAGGCAGATGTTTCTGAAAATTCTGATTGCAATTGGATTGAAGTTGCTACTTTCCTGAAGTAGGCAAATATTGACGCTTCCTAATTACGTGTTAGGATTTGCAACAGGATGAAAGATATACCTCCACATTGCCAAAATAGATCTGTAGTGAAATATGCAGGGACAGTTTGGTTTAATGTATGTAGTTTATAGATCTAATGCCACAGAGCTGTACATATGTTGTAGCCATTTGTTTCTTTTCTTAATTAAAGTATTGCAGATTGTTTTTACAAATATATTGGCTTTTAAAGTTTCAACTGATCAAGAACACAATCTAATGATTTTCAATCTAGACTATCTAAAATATGAGAAAACAATATATATGTACAGTATTAAAAATGTACTATACTTGATTTTTGCTTTGATTTCATGATACTGGGTTCCTATTAGCAAGTAATTTATTTAAGAAGCATGTTTTCCATTTGAAATTAAACAGAGTCCTAAATTAACATACACTGTTCAGTGATTTGTTTTAATAGCTGACACGTGCTGATCTTACTATTTTTATGCAGTAAAAGCAGTAATTTAAGTGGTGTGCAATGGGCAAGTGAGTTCCAGTTGTGTTTTTTTAAAAGAGTAGTTGCTTTTCTTCAGTGTCCCATCACTGTTACCTTTTAAGAGTGCCGTGATCCATTACTAAAAAGCAGTACGTGGTTTGGGGAAATGAACAGGTTTTAGTAATCTTCTGGGTTCCTGAATATTTGCTATTATGGTTATTGACACATTCTGAGCTTTCAAAAATAATGTAACTTTTACAGAAGGCTAGATATTGCAATACTTCCTTATGACAATATTTTTCAAGGACTCTAGTATGAAGTTTGAGCCTGCAGATCTCAAGTTGCATTAGTAGACCGTGCTTGCATTCCACTTCTGGGAATAAAGACTAGTGGGCTTTATGGTAGTAAAGGGAACTTCCATTCCTATTAGGCTTTATATATGTAGAGGCAAATGACTTCCCCCAGTGAGAGTTTTCACTGTCACATCCTTGGATGAAATACAGTAAACAGTATTTAGTGACTGACCATCAGGTAGATGATTGAAATTGTATCCATCTTTTCCTTTCTGACTCCTCAAAGGAAGGAAAATATTTAACTTCTACTAGCAACTTTTTGTGAGAATATTCAGCAATCTTACTTCTCAAATATAACGGCTGAGTTTAGAACATCTCACACTGAACATCACAGGTGAAATATGGTTTTGTAAGTAACACTAGGGCAGACTTAGACTGGACTCTTTTTTTAAAAAAAAGGACTTTTCAAAGTCTTAAAAAAAAAGACTTTTCAAAGCAAAGTATTCACTAAACTCTCACTTTATTCGTTTTATTCAAGTTATTCCATCTGTTTTTTCTTTAGCAGCCACCTCCATTTTTAGCGTTGTGCACACCTGCGTGCAAAGTCTACTATTCCCTCCTACAAATTCCATGCAACTTAATGTTAGTGGGCTGGATTTTGCTCTCACTCACACAAATACAAAATCTACCTTGGGCTTTAGACTTCCAAGATTCACACTGTGGTTGGTAGCACGAGGACATGGCTTCGTAGAGCAGGAACTCCACAGCTGACACTGTGCATGTGTCAGTTCTGAATTTTTCCCTGGGTGTTTCATGTGTCTACCTTATTCTGTGTGTAGCCCAGGTTGATTTTACTTCAGTGCTACCTGATGTGCAAACTCCTCTGTAATTCTCTCAGTTACTTCAAGAGCAAGCTGTATTTACCTTCAGTTATAGGCACCTCGGGCCCGTTTTGATTCATGCTGGTAGGTCCAAACAAATCCTCATCTGGGTCTCCCTAGCTGTTAGTGACGTGTCATGTTTGCACCCTGGTTAGGAATGGGGGAACATTCAGGAAACAAGAACATTGTGTCTGTGGCTGTGTTTTCTTTCCATGGCCATCTCCTGAAAATGGTTGTCTTCTAAAAGAGCCTCAAAAAACGCTTGTGGGCTTTGCAGGGCCTTTTAAGAAATACATCCTAATGTATTATAACCTCTCTTCCCACATTCAGCTTACTCAGTGTGAGGGGATAAGGTGTCTTAAGACCCCAAATAAGATGGATTGAGCTATATCCAGAACAAACCGATGGTATGCCTGCAGTCATATAGCACACTGTTTCCTAAGCTCCTGCCAACTTCCTTCGCAGCCAAGCAGGAAGACCTATTCCAGCTAAATGATCAGGGAAGACTAAGAAGCAGCAGCTTTTGGGCTGCATTTTATATTTTAAATTGTGACTGCAAAGGGACAACGTCAAAGTAATAACTACCATTGCTTAATTATCGTTACTAAAGCAGCCAAGTGGTGGATTAAAGTCTTAATTCTAACACGGTATATATTGCTCCCATTTCAGCTGTTAAACGAAAAACGACATTAATTTTGTTAGTGTAAAGCTGGACGTGTAGGGAATAAACTATAACTGAGCATTCATTCATAATATATGAGCATAGATGAATGTCTCTGCTACATTACTTAAGCTTTGTGATCCTTGTGTTCAAGAAATTGCACAAAAAAAATTATTTTTGTGCAATTTAAAGCTGGTCAAACGTAATTTTGTGCTTTTTTTTTTTGTCTGTGTTAAAACTGGAAAACCAGTCAATGGGTTAATTGTATTATGACATTTTTTGAAGTGTATTAATATATATTTCAATATGACTTAATATTTTTTGCCTTACAGTGGAAAGATAGTGTATCATGGCATCAGCGTGTCTGCTTATTCCAAATCAGCAGATGTTCTTCCAAATCTTCTAAAAACTATTTTCTTGTACCAGGTACTCCTGCTTGGCTGAGGAACTGCTGTAAAATCTCTAGCATCTTGGACTTTCAAACCCCTTTGACTTTGAGTAGTTCTCTTCACTCCCCAAGATGTTTCATTTTTGGTGTACAAAATAATTATTACAGAAAATATTCTCTTCCATTTGGAGTAGATTATTAAACTACTTTAAAAGCATATGATGGCACCATTTTATACAAAAACATCTCAAAGTGCTTTTTGTATCTCTTCAGAGATTATAAATCCCTTTTGTAGGGCAGGGTTTTTTTTCTCTATTTTTTAAAAATGCATGAAGCTGATGCACTGATTAAATGTAGGATGAAACACCACCACATGTGTAAGCTTTAGAAGTTAAAAAATAGATATGCTCTAAAGGGCTTTTTGTGGGGAGTGGGAGTGTGTGTATGTGTGTATATATATGTGTGTGTGTATATGTATGTGTGTGTAGATATATATACACACATACATTCCTATGTATTTATCGATGGGAAAGATGCAGAAATACTTGACAGGTTCTTGTGGTGGTGGTGGTAATTTTTTTTCCTGTTACTACCACAGAGCTGGGATGAAAAGTGTCAGCTCTTCACTTCGGGATCGGGATAAATGAAATGAATAAATTCAAAAGCAGTAGCCTGTTCTTTTTGTTCTTTGAGATTTCAGTTTTAGGGGTTTCTTGTATTAAAGGAAAGACTTTCAAGACAGAAAAAAAAGTCTTTCTAAGCAATAAAGAAAGGAACATTTATCCTTAAAAATATTTAGTGGTCTTGAGCAGGTGTAAACATAGCCTGTTAGAGTTACTATAGCTGCAGTGCTTTATATTCAGGTAGAATCTGCTTTATATCATGTAAAGGCATTTGCAGAAAATCAAGATCTCTCCAAATGAAGACCAGCTCACATACAGTGTCTTGTCTGGAATAGCAGTGCCCAGCTCAACTTTGGACCAGTTTCAGTTGCATATAATTGATAAAGGTGTTGTGTAAACAGCTGGAAATCAGCATCTGGAAACACATGACTGGAGAAGAGAAATAATATGTTGGCTGTCCTTCGAGTAAATCCATTAATGATACAAGGGCAATCTTAAGTTTTTAGTGTGCTGTTGTATTGGAAAGCTAAAAAGTTGTATATGGAGTATTTGGTGTCTTTCCTCCAGCCCCCAGGTGCCCTATTGCTATGAGGGCTGTTTACCTATTGCTCTTTACCCAGCTGATGCTGACCCCTAGCACTGTCAGGAAGCACATTCTTTGGATAGGAGTTTTAATCTGCCTGGCATATTGTTTCCTAACTCTTTTCCCCCCTAGTAGAACATAATGGTAACTTAATGAATTATATGTGGTTTTGAGACTGTTATGATGTAATAATGATGACCTGTTTTGGCCAGGATGGCAGTATTTCACAATCAAAAATACACTGTGATACATTTAAAATATAACCTGTATTGACAATGTTGAGTATGCTTTTCAGGAGTAAAACAAATCAGCAGAAGTGGAGCTACCTTTGTAGCATGTTTATTATTTCCAGCTAATTTAAAAGATAAGCTAAAATTCAGTACATCATTCCGTCTGCTTTCTGTAAAACCTCTCGATGAAATTCATCCCCCAGCTTGCCCAGGCCATTTCCCCTTCATCCCTCCCTCTTCCTTGCACAAGTGAATGTAGACTGGGGGTTTTCTCTACTAAAGTCTCCAAGCAGATTTCTATGAATAAAACATATTTCCAGCGAGTGTGTAACACCAACCTACTGCAGTTTGTAGTTCATTCTTGTAGATTCATTAACTATTTATGGTGAATATTTACAGAGAGGAGGTAACTGTGTCAAACCATTTTTGCGTGTATATGCCCTAGTATTATGAAGAAAGGCAAATTTGTTGCCTGCAGGGTCTTTGCAATAGAAATTTTGTACTTGTATATTCTACATTCTGCAGCCGTCAAGCTGAATTAATATTTTAACTGTAGTGGGAGCTTGATAAGATGTAATGTGTGACATCAGAAATGCAGGCTGAAATGCACTGTAATGCCCCTTCATTCTGAAAGCATTATTTCTGGTTTTAATTTGAGAAAACCTATTTTTTGTTTGTAAAAATACTAATATTTTGAAGAGGTGTAAATTTGTTCTGTTTTTGCAATAAACTGAATATTAAAAACGTGAAAACTAAATGCCATTGTAAGTTGTGCAAATGTAAGTGGTAATTTTTATGGTCAAGAAATATATGAATGTAAAATACTTGCAGATATTGTATATATTTCCTGTAATATATGTATATTTGGGCATAAGGTGGGAATTGGAGAACTGTAAAAATTAAGCACTTTAATTTCTGTTGAGTACTTAAAATTATTTGTATCCTGTAAAATAAAAGCATCATTAAATAAGTACAGCTGGCTGCCTTTTCTGTCCGCTATTTATTTTCCTTGTTGCAATGAACTCTTTAAAATACCTTTTTAATTGTATAAGTGACTTTAAGGACCTGTCTGTCTTTGAACTCTGTTGAATAACTTGCTGAAGTGCTGCGAGTACAGTGGTACCACTCAGTCAGTGGAGAATTTATTCAGAATATATGAAGGTACCTTATGTAATACCACGAGCTATATGTAATGCTGTGTACCCTGAAGGTTATGGTTTGTGACATCTCAAATTGGGCAGACAAAACATGTGGTTACTGTAAGGCTGCGCAGTTTACATCCAGGTCTTTGCAATGGGTATAATGATGTGCTGTCACCTGGCCAGGGTGTTAGGTGTCTTTGAAACCTCTGCATTGCAAGCACCACAGAAAAGCCCCCGAGGAAATGAACATTTTCGAGTAGCCCTATATCTTTCTTACTGTTATTTAAGCCCTTCTGTGAGCAGCAAGATAAAAGAAAGCACTGAGCTCAGTCTAGGTAAGCTCCTGTGTACTGAAGTGGTATGATAAGGCAAAAACAATCAAGTATTTAGCTGGATCATAACCACAGAGACAGGCAACTTTGATCCTTTAAATCTTTTCACCAGCAAAACACACATTTTGTCTGTGGAAGTACCATTTAACCTGCAGCTACTGCTTTTATAAGTAGCATTTAACAGAACCATCTGTAGTAGCCTTAAATTAGCATCATCTGTGCACACAGTAAAGCTGGTCTGTATCTGATTCTTTTGTTTGTATTCTTCTGTAGAAAGAGACAATGTTATAGAAGAGACTTCCCTAAAAGTGGAAAAATTAATATATTATTTATTGATACTTGTCTGGAAGAAGCTGAATACAAGAACTTTGTGTTTTTCTTTTTTTTCCCTCCCTTTGCAAACACAGTGAATGAATTAGTCTTTGGAATACTTACAAACCACAGAAAGTAATGCTTCTCCCTCCGTTTACACAATTTTGTCCCTATTTTTTCATGTCTTTTTTTTTCCCTCTCTTGATTAACTCTGTTTCAAAGCCATTACTTTCCTGTGCTTAAACAGAAGCAATGCCTTATCAGTGGAGAAGAAAATACCACTTTTTTTTTCTCCCTAAAATAAGCTTTATTAGAAAACAAAATGAAAAAATTCTGAATTTTTCTGAATTGGGAGTCCATAATCACCACACCTACTTAATTCCATGGCATGAGTAGGTTTTAGCAGCACAGACATTTCTACTGGGTAGTGAACAATTAGGAACTGTCAAGCAGAGGAGTTGATAAGTAAGTGGTAGGTGATATATCCTCTAATGTGCATCTCCCTAAGCCATGTTCGCCCTGCCTTGTTACCACAGAATTGTTCTTGACATCGTGTGAGCTTCCTGAGAGGAATTTTGTGCCTGCCTTTGGTAAATAGGATACTATGAGCTTCCAGACACAATTGCAGGGAGCTGTGGTGTCTCCAGTGAACAGGAGGAAAGGTCCTGGCCTCATCTTCGTGACCGTTTTGTCCTGCCTCTGCCTCCTTGGCTCTACGCACCGAGTAACTAAGATGATGCTCAGCCCTAGCAGACCTGGATGATGTGAAAAACCAGCATACATCAAGCAGACTTTATTTGCTTGGTATCTACCCCGAGCCTGTGTTGTAATTTGCTGTTTCTGTCTTAACAACTTAACTTTCTGGTATTGTAAGCAGAATATACATGAATGTTTTTATCTACCTCAAATTGTTAGGTTTGTGTTACAGCAAATTTGCCAAGTGACTCTCTGGCTGATTTAAAGTCTTGGTTTAAAAATATGAAGACTCCATTGTGTTTCTTGGTAAGTTTTCCAGTTGTTAGTTACCCTGTTTGGGCTTTTTGTTTTCTCATCAACAGAGTTGATTGAGAATTTCAACTATCAAATTGCAATAGCTCTGTTTGCTCAATGTAGTAAATCTCCACTATCAAAATCATCTTGTTGTGTATGGAATAGAGCCTTGGCTAAGAAGCTACTGGCTTGTAGATGGATATCTGGATACTGTACTACTAAACTTGAAGGTTCTGTAGGTGTCTAGGCTTTGGTTTATGCATTTGTAATATTAAAGCAGATAGGAACAGAAATTGTTTTGGGGCCAGAATGCAGGATTCTCCTCCCTCCTCTCTAGCCTCTTCTGGCCTCCTCCTAATCTTATCTTAAAATTGGGTAGTCTCAGCATGCTCTTCCCTGTGGGGCATATAGATACAAACTCCGTCTTGGGTCTAGGTATCAAATTTGTCTCTCTGATCCCTAAACTAGGGCTATATGTTTGTGGTTTCTTCTTGGTATGTTTCAAAATAATATGCCCAACTCAAGATATGGGTTCTTGGTTCAAGAAAATGGTTCTGGACTCTGATTCCTAGTGAATGGAGGAGCTTTCTCACTCTCTGAGTTAAATCGCACAGGATGCAAAAGATAAGATTTCAGTTTAATCTTTCAGTCTAATTCCATTCAGAGCTATTGGCTATATGTGTGTATGTATGTACATATGCCTATGTATAACTACAAACTTAACCTGTTCTGCAGTTCTGAAGTGGCATAAAAGTAAATCATGTAATTCGAGGTTTTAGGAAACAAGCATCTGCGAAAGGCCTACCCCACCTGTGTTGTGTTTGGGACTGGTCTCATTAACTGGATTCTCCTTAGTGGCTGACATGCATCTTACAGTTTAGTGTCATATGAAAAGTCCATACATTTCCATATGCTTCATATGCTTCCATATGTTTTCTGTATGTCCATATGCTTCACGAGGCTAACCACAGCATGGTAGGTAAGACAATCAAATCATCACTCCTAACGAGCAATCCTGTAATGTCCTATAATGTGCCTGGGTATGTTCTTCGTGAGATCACCAAAATGCATAAGGAAAACAGAAATCTGTTGCTTAGGAGTTAAGAGGGGATGGACTAATGACTACGCTTCACTTTCTGTGACCAGTCAAAGCCCAGGCTGATTCAGATCCTCTTGGTAATGCTCCTTCCCTGGAGAGGAAGGGAACCACGCAGCTGAGATGCATCCAGCTGCTCTGTTACTACTGGAAGTGCGAAAATCAGACACTGAAGCAACTGTAATTACTCTCCACTATTCCTACATGTCTGAGCACCCTAAATGAGGGAAAGGGGAGGGGATGGGGATTGCTGTACAAAAGTACAGACTGATGCAGAGATTATTTTCGTCCCCAGGGAGAACTCTTACCTCTGTTGGCCTTACTGGAATTGCTTGTGTCTTACAAATGCCTTCCAGAAGGCTCTGGCCATGTTACTGATTGATGAACTTGGAAGGCTCTGTTTGCCCTGCAGCTGTTACCTTCTGTACCCTGCCCCTTCATTAACCTGCAAGCCGCCTTCAGTTCTGCATACATGCTCTATAAGAGGCTGACATCCCAAACATTTCATTAATTTAACTGGCTAACTTCCCAGTGGATACCATGAGAAAATGTAAGGACCCCCTAATAGTTTAGAACTACAATTAGTCAAGCAAAGTTAAATCCCTGCTCCAGCAAGAGTTTGTCTGGTCAGAGAGCGGGCCTGGGACCTGCAAGAGTCCAGGGAACTCATAAGCCAGGATTACCATCAGCAGTGGGACCTTGTGCCTGCCAGCTGCTACCTGCAGGAGGGCTTGCCCTGCAAGTTAGCAGGACTCCCAGAGTGTGGGCTGGAACCTCTGATATCTGTCTCTCCTGGAGTAAGGCCAAGGTTTAGAAACTGGCAGCTTGGAGAATCCATGTCGAATATCCAAACTAATGGTCATTCTGTTAAGGGATTTGAAGAATTATTTATCTCGGCTTCTAATGATGTTTGCTGTGCCGATGTCTGATAGATGTGCACAGAGAGAGAGTTGCACTTGCATCTGTGATGATGTTGCTGTAGGGGATACAAAAACACCACTCGATTTAGCTTAACATAAAAATCAGGCTCTGCCAGACCCATGTAATATCAGTGTTAATGTGTTTCCAAAATGTGACATTAGCAAGGAAAAATTTACAGAAATAATTTGCCAGTACTTTTTGTGCAGTATAAACAAGTGTGACTTGTTTACAGTACAAATGTTATGTTTGTTAAATATTTGAAATAAATGGAGTGTGCTGGTCAAACATTTTTCTAGATGAGTATGATGGCACAAAAGTAACCTTTTTGAATAGGCGGCTTGTGGTCTCATTTTCTGAAATGAATTCATTGTATTGCAAGGGACTTACCTATGATTTGTGTGTCAATATAAGAGACGACAGCCATCTAAGTAAATGATGAAGATGATGCAAAACTGTACGACCAAATTCATACCATGCAGCAGAAAGACTGGAAATTTTGTTCTTCTGACTTCTAACTTTGTTTTCCTACGTAGGAGGGATAAAATGAAATTAAAAGATGACTAATTCAAGACTGACATTAAGTTACTTTGTTGCACTGTGCATATAATTAGATCATGAAAATCGTTAGCACAGGAAGTCATTACAGTCAAGAATTTAGCTTGGTGAATGCAAAACTATTATATGGTATCTAAACAATCTAGTTTCAAGTAATGCTGATAAAATGAAAGAATATTGAGCTGTATACCTCAGAGCTCTTGGCAAAATCAAAAAAGTAGTGGGATCAGGGGATCTAGTTACTGATTTTTTACGTTTTCCCTGGAGCTTTGGTGCTGGATGTCCTTAGAGACAAGATTCTGAGACAGGCTGGTATCAGATCTGATTCCCTGCATCAGCTGTTTTCCTATTATGTCAATTGGTTTTAGTAAATAATCAGCCTGACTACTATTTTTATCACATTACTGAGTTTCTTGCTCAGAAAATAGACAGTTAAAGCTACAGATGATACTTGCTTTTTAAAATAATTATTACTTTGACACAGTACTCTAATTGGCATAAGGAGAGTGTTGCATTTCGTAAGTTGATAAACGACATGATGCTTCATAGCAAAGGTATTTCCAGCTCATACTTTCTAGCCAAAAATGTACAGTGTTTAAACTCCATTTGAATTGTGCTTCTGTGCCTCTTGAAATATAATACTGATGAAATTTCAAGAGTGGCTACTGGGACAGAGTAAGGGGCAAGCATACATAATATTTCTGCTTGATATTTTCTCCACCTCCAAACATTGTCAGCTTAGATACTTCCAGAATTAGATGAAATTCCTACCTAGGTATTTGTTTGTGCAATGCATTTGTTTTCCTTAAACTTGTTCAGTTTGAACAAGTTTTGCCAAGTCCTTGCCATGTCCTTTGGCAAGGACTTCAGCGGCTTAACAACCCACCCATGAGAGTGGGGTTGTTGATCCGTTCTGACCTGGCACCTTGTTTCATTAGATGCTTCCATCATTCTTGTATTGGAAGGGAGATTAAATAACCTGGTCCTTTCCACCCACTCCAGCCTACTAGTGATTATATAGGACCTTAAGTCCTTCCGCCCCCTTCTTTTGCAGAGCGATGACTCCCAGCTTGCTTAGCAGTTACTCATATTGAAGCAGTTTCACGCCCTTCATCATTCTTGTTGTCCTCCTCCAAACCCTTCCCAATTCTGAATCCTTTTCTGAGATGTCCCACTTTTAGACTAGATTAATATATGAAACAGGCTGTTTCATATTTCACAGTGGCATCCCTTATGTCATGTGGCAAAATGAAAGCAGTAGGAGAAAAGACAGCAGCATAATGTTTGTCATCTATCCACCTCAGATGCCAGCAGCTTCCACTGTCTTGTCTTTTTTTTTTTTCCCCTCCTTTCTCCTTTCAGGATCTTGAGGAGGAGATGAGGTAGGGTTCCATGACAGACCTCAAATCAGGGAACTGCAAATCCTTTAGAAAGTGTATACAACACAGGAAATGTTCACCAGGAACCTTCTCCAGGAAGCAGGAGTGGCAGATCCTGAAAGGCACCCTGGTGCTACTGATCTTAATGTCTTTTAGACCAGTCATGTTCAGCACTTCTCAGCTTTCACAGAAGGCTAATGGGTGAAACCACTGGAAAATCATTGGAAGAGTGCTGTGTCACTATGATAAGAGCTCTTCCTACTTTCTTCCTTGTCAACAAGTTATTTAGGTGTCTCTTCACTTCTTTTTCCAACTCTCTGCTCTGCATACAGTCATTTCTGACCATTTGTTTGCTTAACCATCCTTAATGTTCTTGCCAATGGAGTATCAGTTCTCTAAGAAGAAATGTGAAATTTATTGGCTTTGGGTGATAAGCTGTGTTGAAAGGACACATAGGCAAGGACATATTCGCCTTGTATGTTCTCCTCTTTGTTGCTTGATAATTTCAAGAAATGAATAGCGGAAAAGACTTGCCTGAATTTGAACTGAATAAGAATGTAAAGTCTTATGTCATCCAGAACTTAAAATTTTCAGAAGCATTTGTATTCAGTTGGCTAAGAGGAAGGGGCACAGTCAGAATTCAGGTCAGTACATCTACATATTTAGAAGTTAATTTTGAGAGAACACATTCAAGAGAAAGATGTTTACAGATCAGACATCACATTTAAAGATCTTGCATCACAAGTCATTCTCAGATGTCAGTCTATGTTATTTTCTAGGATAGAGATGAATACTAGATTTCGGTTTTCCGCAAGCCACACCAAAAACATCATCCAACTCTGCTATTCTGCACCTGAACTGGGAAATTCAAGGTGATGAGACTGGGTGAAAGACTGGCACCTAAAGCAGAACCATCAACGAAGACGTACATAGGATAAATGATGATTGCTCTTAGATCTCGACAGAGCTAGGCATGAGATAATGAGACAGGAGTAAAGCCTCCTATCTGGAGACCTTCCAAACATCCTCCTGAGTTGGAATATTAAGAGGGGTTTGGTGCTATGGGCGCACAGAGTAGACATTTGCAAGTGCACCCTTATCCGTATGTGGTGGTATATGGATGCAGCTGTGTCACCTGCACTGACAGGTTATCAAAACGCTGCTGGCAGGCAGACAGCTTCTTGGGCTGCGTGTTACACTGAGGCGGAACCAAAAGCAGCTGGAGGCGCCACAGCTGCCACACGGCTTGGGAAGCAGCCGAGGCGAAGGCTGCGCCTTCCCTTGCTCCTCGCGGCCTTTCCCTCCCCGCTGGCCGCCCCGTAACGGTCGTAACGGCCGCGCACTACAGCTCCCGCGGTGCCGCGCGGCGCGCGCTGCCTGCCGGGCGTGCGCGGGGGCCGGCGCCAATGGCGGCAGGCGGAGGCGGCGGCTGACGGGAGGCCTCGCCCGTCGCCCCCGGCCCGCGGCGCTCATTCATCGCGGGCGCCCGCTGCGGCCCGGCGCCGCTCGCCGCCATGGAGGCGCTCATCCCCGTCATCAACAAGCTGCAGGACGTGTTCAACACGGTGGGCGCCGACATCATCCAGCTGCCGCAGATCGTCGTGGTGGGCACGCAGGTGAGGCGGCCGCGCCGGGCCGCGCCGGGCGGCGGAGGAGCCGCCGCGTCTCTCCCCTGCCCTCCCCGGCGGGGCCTGCGCTGGGGCGGGCGCCTCCGCCAAGGGCACGGGGGGACGCGCGGGGCGGGCCGGGCCTCTTCCCGTTCCCGTTCCCCTTCCCGTTCCGCCCTGCCTGGGCGCCGCTCAAAGGGCGCCGCTCAAAGGGCTCCTCGGCCCGCGCCGCTCGGGCCGGCGGGGTACGGAGCGCGGGGTGTAGCTGTGCTGGGCTCCGCACGCCCCTTCCCCAGGCAGCCACACGGGCTAGGGCTCGCGCAGGGCTCCAGGCCGGCCCTGGAAGGCGCGCGCCCAAACGCCGTCACGGTCACGGCCCGAAAACGGGGCCTCGAGCAGCGCCCGAGCAGCGCGCTCGTCTCTGCCTCGGAGCTAATGGGTCTCTCCTTTGTTTCTGGGAAATTAGCGGTGCTTATGAATATTTGATGCTTCCTCAGTAAGGGAGAGCAGCGCCGGTTCGAGGTGTCACTGTATGGCTTAAACCCGGGCCCCTGCTTAAGGCTTACACGTACTGGAGCATGGACTTGCTCTAAGCTGGTGAAGTGCAACCAGCTGGCTTGGCTTTTTTTTTTTTTTTTTTTTGTGTGTGTGTGTGTGTGTTTAAACAACATAAATCATGGCTTCACCAACTGTATATTGTTTATTTTAAGAAGCAGATCTGTGATACTTGCATTGTGTGGCAGATGCTTTGTGTTGGCAAGTTACTTCAGGCCCTTGTAGCTAAAAGGAGGCTAGTTGCTCTCTAAAGACATTTAATCTCTTATGCTAAAAATCATGCAAGCTTTATTTATTTATTTATTTATTTATTTATTTATTTATTTATTGGTGTAATGGATACAGATGCAAGGCAGCGACCTGGCCTTTTTCTGTGTCATGTTAAAAGAAGTATTCTTTTCTCTTCTACTTTACAAAATACATTTAAGCAGCTTTTTTTTTTTTTTTTTCTGATTATCACTTCTTTGTGACAACTCAATCCCCACCAACTGTTTGTAAGTACAAAGACTAAGTGATGAGCGTTAAAACTATACTGATGTCCCTTAGGGTCAAACAGTCTACCCTTGAGTATTTACAACGCCTCAATTCTGGATTTGGAATTTGGTATATTTGTGAAAAAAATGTGGAATAAGATAAATCAGTATATACCTTCTACTACACCAAAGATTTAATAGATTCCAGGAAATACAGCAAAATAACTGCTTTTTTTTTAAGTCAGGATTGTTGGAAGAAATAACTGTCCTCTCTGAAATGGTAATTCTTTAGATACTTATTTTATTCAATTGATTGTTTTGAAGACAAATTTTACTTTATTCATTTGAAGTCAGTACATTGGCTACAAGGTTTCCGAGTTTGCCTTATATGGCCTTATAAGCAATAGCATTTCTGTAGGTGCTTCTGTGGGTTTGTTTGTTTCCTTTCTTTA
>NW_020455481.1:839006-866085 GCF_003342845.1 Nothoprocta perdicaria
TTTTTTTTTTTTTTTTTTATTTTTTTATTTTTTATTTTTTATTTTTTATTTTTTTTTATTTTTTGTAGCTATCTGGCAATTGCAGTCTCTCTTATTTTATTTTTTCCTTGCATAATATTCACAATTTTTCTTAATTTTGCACCTCCTTAATTTTGCATTTTACTGTGTGGAAGGCAAATTTTATTAATATTTCTGTAGCTCTCCTTTGTTTTTCTAGTTTGCCTGTTGCTTTTCTTTGTTCAACATTCAGAAGAAAAAAGCTATATTTTTAAAAAACACTTTCACTGTTCTTTTTTTTTAACCTACATTCTCTGTTTTGTACCGTTTTCACCTATGTTTTGTACCTATGTTTGTCTTCAATTCTCATTTTTTTCTGCCTGTGTGCCAAATATGATTTTTTTTTTTAGTGTAGAATTAGAAACTTATAGTTGGAAAGATATCTTTATATATTTTCTGTGTTGTTTCAGGATTTGTTTCCTATGTACTTTCAGCAACTGAGATATCCTAATTTTCCATTTGTATAGATGGCTTTCAGTACTAATTAAAAATACTTCTTGTTTGATTTTAAACATTTATATGGTCTCATGCCTTTTTCTCTAGTTGCATTAGTGTGACTCAGTCAAATGAGAAATCTTTTTCATTTTCTACTTAACTAGTGTGCAAGCTATTTCTGTATCCTAGCAGAGTCTATTAAGAAAATTGAAGACTGTTCCCCACTGAAGGAACTTGGGTAACGCCCTTGGAGCGCTATCTCTGTGTTGCTGTTTTATTCTTTTTCTGCCATTCTACTGTACTTGCTTTGCAAATTTTGAACTTCAGTTCCCATCTACAGAATTGTTTTTCTAAAGCCCCCCAAAATTGCAAGCTCTGAATACCATATAAACAATACATGTATGATAATGTAATACCCAACCTTCTACAATTTGTTTTGTGATCCATACTTCTAAGGGATAACAAGATGGTAGAACTGTCTCATAAAGCACATAAAATATCATAATAAAAGGAAGGAATGAATGTGTGTGATGACTTTCTTGATATTTTTCAGGGCTCACAGATACTATCTCAAAAATGAAATACTGCACTGTGAATGTGTGCATGGGTTTGACAATAAACTAAAAAGGCTGCAACAAAATCTTTGTGCCTAGAGAAATTATAAAGACATGAATTAGCTGTATTTTCCCAGGTTAATACTTGGAATCTGTTTGGGATTTTAGAAATGGTTAGTCTAGGATTTCAGACACCACGACAAGCTCTAGGATTTCTTTTTTTTTTTTTTTTTTTTTGTAAGAAAGTTGAGATGTGAATGTGTGTGCTAGTTCACTCTTCATTTTCTGCTATTTTGAAACTTAATATGGACAGGTATGTGAGTGTATTTTACATTATTTAACATAGAGCGTACTGTTGTGTTTCCATCTGAAAGAGCCGTTTTATAGGGATCTTCCGTTAACTCACAGATTTGCTTTACATTCATTTCTTTTTCTGCTGTGTGGAATTGGTGTCATGTTGTGTAGCTCAACACTGACCCTACCGTTGTTGTCAAGGAGGCTGGTTTCCAGATGTGAGGTAGCAGGTAGGCTGCACATTTGAATATGTAGGACTAATATATATATATTGTTAGGCAAAATAGCTGGGATGGTAATTTTCAGGTTAAGCTGAAACTGTAGGAGCTGGTGTGTGGCCCTGGGTGGAAAAAGTGCGTACTGTAACAAGGCATCCAGTTAGGGAGACCAGCATGGCTGGCTTAAATTTGAGATACTCTGTGAGGCTTCCATGATCTGAAGATTGTGGAAGTGGGAAATGAAGCTGCTTGAGTTCTTAGTCACGATGGTGCTTACGCTGTGGTCAAAAGGCAGTTTTAAATGAGAGGGAACTTCTTTTTGTACCGGTCAACTAGGAGCACTGCATGCCAGGGTCACCTCAGGAATGTCCTTCCTCCTTGCTCACCCATCTTTTCAGCTAGTGGTGTCTCCTGGGATTTCAGGCAGATATAAAATACATCTCCTGCTCTCTAGCTCGAGCTAGGAGCTTGCACCTGCCCCCAGCTAAAGAAAGGATGGCAAAAAAAGGAGTGAAACTGGAGTCTGCCTTCAGTGCAGCAGATGCTTGCTGGAGAGTGTGTCTTTCTACCTACCTGTTTAATGAACTTCCCCTATTTTATTTTGATATCTGATACTTACTGCATCTGTTTGAGGGCATGATTGTTTTCCTTTTTGCCATCCCTTCCTCCTGTCAGTTCCTACTCTGACTGTTCTGGTGTCTGTTTTGAACATGACCGAATGAGACTGACATTAATTAGCTGTTTACATTTACCAGGCATGATATAAAGCTTTTGCTGCTAAAGTCAAATTGTGCAAACAGCATTTGGTGTTGTGCTGCCTCATGCTAGCTCTGATGGGCCCTGTCTGTATCTGAGCAGGGGGTTTTGAAGGCTTTTATGATTGGAAAGGCAGCCTTATTTGCTGTGTCCATCCACTGGCTTAGTATGGATTGCAATAAAATCATAGGTCTAGTAGAGTGTGGTCTCCTCATTCTACCTTAATCCTTACGAGTTTTTAAATATGAAAGCAACCATTTAAATGCAGCTATTGTATCGTTTGCGGTTTGAGGAAATGCCTAGCTACTTTGGAAATGAATACACAATTGTAGAATGCAGTGAATGAAATAGCTTTTTTTTTTTTTTTTTTTTTTTTTTTTGCCGTGCTCTAGTTTTGCATGCTTGCTACCAGGGTTGTTCTTGTCTTGTAACTGGAAACTGCAGGGTAGTTTTGAGAAAGATTTGTTCATATGATCGTCAGAAGATTCACTGGCTATCTATTGTCAAAATATTTCTGTTCTTTAGAACCTTTTGAATTTGAAGATACCTGTTGGTTTAAATTTGCTTTATTGTACCAAACAAGGAATAATAGAGTATTTCAAGCCATGCTATGTAAGATCATTCTGTACTCCTTTGAAACGTGCATCTTCGGATGTCATCACTTGGAAGGTTTTAATACTGGTTTCTGGTTTCGAGAGGTGATGGGTTGGGAGACACTGGGAATTGATACAATGGAAAAAAAAGAAGTCCACTAATCTTTAATGCATTTGCTGTTATTTAGCATATGTTTAGATTGAGATCTGATGTAAACAGGTGATTCCTGAAGCATTTTGACTGAGCTGTGTAAATTCTACCTTTCTTTGCTGCTTGGGCATACGCTGTCTTTTCTGGAGGGAGTTCTGTGCATCTGGGTTTTTTCCTAATGATTCAGGAAAGTTCTATTATTTTGAGGGTAAGCCTGCAGGAGCAACAGATCTGTAATTCAGACAGGATCTTTCACAGAGGAAATGTATTTTGGAACAACCAGTAATGTAATTTGTTGGTTGCACTGCTTTCCCATATGGGGAGCCTATTAGCTTCTGAGTCCTTCTTGAGTGTAATTGGATTTCAAAGAATGTCTCATAACTCATCAGGCCTGCTAAGAACTTCAAAATTATCTTCTGGTTAGTGAATACATTTTTAGATTTGTTGGCTCTTTGGAACCAGCTTAGCTGGGGGCTATTTCACATACGAAAGTTCTCCCACAGCAGCTATTCCAGGTAAAGCTGTTCTGTTGTCATGGCTGTGGAGCTGCATCTGTGTTGATCCCAACTATCTTGCTGCGTAGTTGCTACCTGCCGAATGCTTCTTTCCAAAGTACCTTTCTGGGCAGTATCTGTATGACTGAGGCCTCAGCAAAGATGCATTAGGTTGTTTCCCAGTAATAGAATTAGATTTTAGTAGGTCATATGCATTTGTCTTGCTAAGTGTATGATTTACCCAGCAAGACCTTCCTTTCTGATTTCTTGTGTGAGAGGATTTTATAGAATGGCTGCAATTCCTTCTCAGTCCTCAAAGGAGAACCTTGCTTTTCTTAAGAGAATTCTTCAGGAATGATGACCCCTTGGTGTGAACTCTCTCCTGCCTCACAGCTGCTAACTGTCATTCTCAGATGTTCATGATCATTGTGCCACTGGAAAAAAAATATCGGGAACCTTGACTTTGCTGCCTTCATCTTGTCTTGTGCTCAGGCCAAACTGTACTATGATCCAGTTCTTTTCTGATTTCCTGCTTTGAGCAGCTAATGAAAAATTTATCAGTTGGTCCTATAAAAAGCAATGAATGAAGAGTGCACCCATTTCAACTTGCATCGGAAGTTACCCACTAGTTTATTTGACGTGTTTCCTTATAATGGATTTTTTTCTATGAAGACAGCATAGACTATGGAATCATTGCAAAAGCTAAAAGGTAGCTTTTGAGAAACGGCAAGGGAATCTCATAAAATAACTTGAGGTTTGTTGCAGCCAGTAAAAAATTATTATTTTAATAACATATGAAATGTAAGAATTGCAACAATCTGAAGAAGTAACTGTAAAAATCTCATGGCTTTATTTGCATCCGTGAGTCTTGAACTGAACCTTTGTGCAACTGAGCCTTCTTGCTCATAAGCTTAGCGAGAAGAGACTGCAGCTTGTTCGCTGAACTGGGTGCTGCGTTCCTTTGAGAGGCAGGACAGAGACCTGGCATGTCTCTAATGAGAACCTCCTCCAAGCACATAAGTGTCCAGATAAATATGTAGGAAAATGAACGGAAGTTGAAACTGGCAAAGCACATCAAAAGGCAGCAAGAGGAGCTTTTCCTGCATTAGCAGTACAAGGAGAAAGAAAAGAAACAAGGGAAATAGGAGCCTGCTGCTTAATCATCAGTGGGATAGGGATAGTGGATAGGGAAAAGTCCGAGTCAGTCCGTGCTTTCTTTGCCTTGATCCCCAAGAGAGTCTCCTCAGCCTTGGTGTCTGTAAGTAGGGTTTGGAGGAGGGGAGTGATCAGTAGTCAAAGAGGATGCATTTAGGATCTCTTAGAGGGAGCGGCAACAAAAGTGGAGCGGCATCTCTGCAATCTCTTCTGTATATGGCACAGGCTTTCTGAAACCAGCAATGCTGATGAGGTATTATGGGCTTGGAAATTAAATAAGAAAACTGATTGGGAAGAATATAAATAGTTATGTATACTGTATATATAGTGTTATTTCAGAATTTTCAATATTGAGTTTTCTTCTCTTTGGTTGTGGACAACCCTGAAATGCTTTAAAAATGTCTTCTGTTTTTAAGAAAACCAAACAGTCCCAAAGCCCATAACTTGCTATCTGCTGCTGCTGAATTCCTGGAAAGTTTGGCTGCAGGTCATGAAGTAAATTTTCCTGTACAAATTAATATAAGGACCAGGAGCAGCTTTTTGGAGAGAATTACAGTTCTGACTAGGTACTTAATTTCTGAAATTAATCACACAATCATTTCCCAGTTTTCTGCCCTTCATCCTTGATTGTTCAAGATTTATCTGAAGAAGCTGACAACAGTGAAGAAAATGTAACTCTTCAGGAGGCAGCAAGAAAAGATTTACATCATATCTGCTGTTGCTGCTGTAGATATATTTAAGTACATCTCTTCCTCTTACTATAGCACTTCTGGAGGAAACTGCTTTGTTACCCATCAAACTTGAGCACTTTTCTGAGAGACTGGTTATAGTTAGCAGAGTAGAGCAATGGAAGTTGGAAACAACAACTAGAGAAGCAACAGAAAGAACGATGTATTTGCTTGTATATCTGAGCAACCTATGTAAAATTCTATAGTCAGCACAGCTTATTGATGTTTCAAGTTGGAGGCAGGTCAAGGTCCGGAGGAAAATCTGCCTGGCGTGCTGCAGGAGATTAGAATTTGTTGTTACTTGTCTGAACTCGCCACAAAATGACCACGTGCGTTTCAGTCCTTGATAAAACTGTTACTGTAGTTCCAGTGCTGTGACAAAGCAAGCGTGATGCTGCCGTGAGCTCGTTCCCGAGAACTCTGTCATACCTGTGGTCTTTGGTCTTGGTCCCTGTCTATGTTTATGTATGCAGGACTGGCTGAACTTGACTTAGGTTCTGAGTAAGTTCCATGTACATAGGCACCTCTTTCCCCACTGGCTGGAAAAGATCAGTTTTGTGTTTACTGCTTTCCATATTGTGTTCCCAGGTTATTCTTGGTTAGGGATGTGTATGTTGCTTAGATTAGGGAATGCATCGTTAAGATGCATTAAGATGCATATTGTGTTCCAAGAATAAATTGCTTTTATAAGAAAAATTACAATTTGAAATGACTTTTCTCATGTGCACAGTATTGTAATGTCTAACCTAATGAACGATAGTTGATTTTTACATTTGTCCTTCACTTTAACCACTGCAGAGAATTCAGATTATTCCTTTTAAATCTGAAAGTAATGGGACTGTGGGGAGTCATGTAGGACATAGTGCTTTGGACTCACCGTTTTGTGTGTACCAATCTTGGCTTCCTGTAATTCCACTATATTGGAGAGAACAAACAGTGAGCTATAATGAACATAACTTAAGCAATTTTTGTTGTTTTGTTTTTGTTTTGTTTCTGGTTTCCAGTCTGGGTGAGGTTTTTGGTAAGGACTTGATCTGTTTATTTTCATATCTTGTCTTCTACTTGTGTCATATTTAAGAGGAGCCACTTCATCCAACCCTTTTAGACTGAATGACCATTTTACCATTTTATAAGCAATCCTATTCAGGGATGTTCAAAACCATTTTTAATAACGGAAACCCTCTTTGTTCAGTGGAGCTGATGACACCTATCACATTGCATTTTTATGGGCAGACATTCCACTTCTTTTCATTGTGAAGTTTGTCAGAAGTGGTCTGTTTGTTTATTTATTTTCACATGATAGGTGCACTTCAAAAGTGACCTCCCCCTGAGGCTTCCAAGGCTTCATTTGTGTTTTGACCAAATGATTCTTCAGTTATTTCTGGATAAGCTTTCGGTGCTCCATGTCCTGTTCAAAGTTGCTTGCATGGAACCCAAGATTAAAGAAGATCAGTTGCAGAAAATAAACAAACAACCCCCCATTAATGAGGATTCTAGGAGAGCCTTTTATAGAAAAAAATCTTACTTTTCATTTCTTCTGCTCCTCTCCTTCTACCTACTCTTTCTGTACAGTTTATCTTTCTGAATTTTGCTTTTTGTGTGTATTATTTTTCAACATTACCTATCAGGCTTTGCTGTTCACATATTGAGACAAATGACACTGTAGATAAATAGCATTTCTTTTATGCTGTGAAACATAGCTATAGGAAAGTGTTAGAAGAAAAGAAGGCTGTCATCTGATCAAGGTCTCTAGCATGCTTGTGTGTGTGTGTTGTGTGTGAACATTTGTGCTCGTGCATGCAGGTTCCATTTTAACAGTTTTGAATGTTTTCATGTAATATGTGCCTGTCTGTCCTACAGCAGTAGTTGATAAGGACTGTCTGTGCTGTGTTGCTTGGTATTTACTAATCTATTTTTCACTATTAAGGAAACGACATTAATTATCCACTTAGTGGCAATTTAAGCATTAAATACTTCATATTTTGAGTTATGCTGGGTTATGTATTTGTTCTGTGGTTTATGCGACATCTCTGATCGGTATTTTCTGAATGGTTAAGATGCTAAATTGAGGTTGTGTCACAGCAATACACATTCCAACAGTCAGAAACACGTAGTCATTTGCCGCATTGAATTAGCTGGTAATAGGTAGCATCCATGCTGTTGGTCCATACTCACAGACTATGACTTTGTTATGTCAAGCCCACGTTGACTTCCAGCTTCAGAAAATGGAGAGTTTAATACAGCCCTGCTAAAAAATAAAACCCTGTCAGTGAGACTTTCAAAGCGTTGTGTTTATGCATGTGGCCTGTTATTTTTAGCTCTTAACAAGCTGTCTTGATCCACTTTTATTCCCCACATGTTCACAGCTTATTGGACTGACCATCTAAGGAGAATTCTGCTTCTTATGTCAAAGAGCTATAGGTAGACATGGCAAATAGAGGCTCCTGAGGAGAATTTTGGATTTCACAGTGCTAGTGGTTCACAGCTTCTAACAGTTTGTTACCATGTGGACAGATGTTGGCAGCCAATTCAGTTACATATGTATTCCTATAGCATATAAGACAAGGTTTGTGCATAAGTAAATTTGAAGCAGCATTTTTCCTGCTCACATATGAAGGTGATGTAATATGTTATACAAAAAAACAAAAAGGGAACCTGGAAAGGAATCTAAGAAAACTCCTTTACATATACCCGAATGTGCATGTTCAGAATCTCTCTCTATGTGACCACATGATGGTCCCGTGTTACTACTAATAAATAGCAGTCTGTACACAATGAAATGCTATTCCCAAATGATGGAAAATGCCAGAAGACAACATTTGCCTCTGAGCCTTACATTTCTACTTGCTTGTTTCAGCCTTAAAAAATAGAAAACACATCTGTCTCCATGCCCTTTAAATGTCAAGGTTTGGCCAGTTACTGGGTTTGAGCAGAATTGTATTCTATATTCTAGTGGTTATGTGGTGTGGTATCTGTGTGTTAGATGTGGTCAGCCTATGCTAAATGCTTCTGAGGAAATTGTATAGCAGAAAGTGGACTAGAGCATTGCTTATGGAGTAATGAAACAAAGCTGAAACTAAAAAACTGCAGCATTATGATGTTAAGAAAGTCACGTAGCTGTATTCCGCTTTTCAGAGCAGTGGAAAGAGTTCTGTGTTGGAAAGTCTTGTGGGGAGGGATCTGCTCCCACGAGGTACTGGAGTTGTCACCCGGAGACCCCTTATTCTGCAGCTGGTGCATGTTTCCCCAGAGGATGGTCGGAAAACAGCTGGAGATGAAAATGGTAAGTGTGATCCAAGACTCTCTGTTTTGCCTAGTAGAAAAGATGCTTTTAATCTTTCTTGTGCATTTGAGTGAAAAGCCGGTTATTGTGGTCCTAAAATGCAAGTATGCTATCTCATTTTATTTGTTTTGAAAAAAAAAAATGCAGACGTTGTCACAGCTCTTTTGTCCATATAGCAGATATCATGAAGTCAAAAGCTTTTGGTTATTCAAAATATCTTTAATATTTTAAGCTTTCCTATTCTTTCTTGGTAAACACTTTTGAGAAAAACAGGCCAAAGAAACATTGTAATTCTCATAATGGCAATTTAGGATGTTGAGAACAGAGTTTTCTTGTGTTTTTCTTCCCACCTACTTCTAATTAAATAAAACCTTTCCTTGAGAGGATGAGAATGTGACCTTGTGGAAAGTGGTTAAGAAATAGACAAGCTCTGGATGAAATTCAGAGAGGGAGAAAATAAAATCAAACAAAGAACCCTTTTCTAGATGCAGAAAACTTTGAGTGTGTTCTGTGGCTTACACCACCTTCCTGACCCACACTGAGAGATCCTAAACACATACAACAGAGCAGTTCAGATGTTTAGAAGCTCTCTAGTTTGAAGCTTTCCTCTTCTGTAATGGTTCAGCATTATCCCTTAGCACATCAAAGTTATCTCACTTACCCTTTGGGAATCTGAACACTTGCTTTATCCTCTCTAATAGTCTTGATCTTATGGAAGAGCAGCAGATAAATCTTCTTGGCTTTTTGATTTAGACAGTAACAACTCACAGACTTTTGATAGCATGATAAGCATTTGGCTATAGTTATTCACATTGTATTTAAGTAGAATGGAATTTATTTCTAGAAATAATAATTCAAGGTTCTGGAAGTTCCTTGCAGTATTTTGTGTAGTATTTGTAGCCTTTGGTCCCTGAAGAACAGTTATTGGGATTGTACAGTTTGAAAGACTAAATCTGCAAAAATTGTTTTTGCTGCAAGCGAAAACACAGTTCCGGTTCCTAACAGTTAAGGAGTTTAGTATGCAGTGCAGGGTCTGCCATCCAGGTTGGACTGTGTTCTGAGATTGTGGAATAGATGATTCAGATTGGGAAGGACCTCATGCGACCTCATGAGGTTTCTAGTTCAACCTCCTCCTCAAAGCAGAGTCAGCTTCGAGTTTGGACAGGATTGCCTAGAGGTTTATCCAGGTTGGTCTTAAACATCCAAGGGTAGAGAACACACAACTTGTCTGGACAGCCTGTTACAAATAAAACACTTCATTTTTTTTTCTAATGTACTTTCATGTTACATGCGTGCACACATTATCCTGTGTATAATTTTTAGTGCTCTACAGAATACTTTGATTCTGAGTTGTAGGATAAGATGTGTTTTTGTTTTAATCTGCAACTGTACAAATATAAAAGTTGATTTTTAAAATACAGTATTGAGCCAAAACATGATGGCTATCACTGATTGCACTCGGTCAGTAAATTCAATTTTTTTTAACTCTGAAATGAGATAATGATACCTATTGTATAAGGATGTTGGGCTAACTTAATATTTTCAAGGCACATTTAGAACTTTGGAGAAAAAAATTCAATAAGGTCCACACGTTATAATCTCTTTCTTATTGCTGTCAAAGGTGGAGAGACTTGTTTAGTTAAAACAGACAAACTTCTGTGGTTTTTATCAACTGTGTTGGAAATTCTTCTAAAATAAGAAAAATCACAGTCTAAATGTTCTTTCTTGAGCTAGTTTTGCATATAATCATGTGTAAAGATTGTGTTGCTTCGGTGAGAAGGTGGGATCCAGCAACTTGGAAAGAGAAGAGGTGAGAACTGCCCACCCTGCCCTTGCTGCCTGCCATGGGAATAGGCTGTCACACTGTTCCAGCTCAAGTTTTTGTTTGTTAGGAGCTGGATACTGGGGCAGGGTTGGGGGGTGGCCTTTTGCAAGTGGCAAGTAGCTATTCATGATCTTGCATAAAGGTTCTCCAGGTGAACAGCTTCATCTCTATAAAGTGAATCAGAAATGAAAGTACATCATTTTGTGCACTCACATACAGGCTGCTTTTCAGATGTACTGATAGTGAACTCCTTGTGTACCAAACACTTTAGTCATGAATGTATATCCTTGATTTATAATTTTGCTATGTAAAATAGCAAAATTTGAGCAAAACCTTTTTCCATCTGAATGTTTGCTGTAGATGTGTTCTAGAATCAAAGATGAATATATCCATTCAAAAGTAGTATTCTTTGGTTTTAGAAGCTCTAATTCAACATGTGTGTTTGCATCCAGAAAGCTTTACTATTTATAACATGAAGCAATTCGGGTTGTGCTTGTTTAACTGTAGCAAATTGTCTTGTCTTTAGGACTAGATGCAGGAGAAATCTTTCCAGTAGCTTCTCTCTTCACTTGGTCATCAGATGCATGTCCATGTGATCTGCCAGGGAAGATCAGTTCATTTTTTTTTTTTCCCCCATTATTCTTGGGAGCCTGTTGGGAAGCAGCCTTGTATGAGATGTGCAGCCAGACATTGGAACTAACTTCTGATTTCCTGCCATGCAAGGTTAAAGATTATGCTGACTGCTCCTCACAGGCACTGATGAGCTGTACCCTATGTGCTCCCCTCATACAGTGGTCCCTGGAGTAGATCAAAATAATCAGAAAACAGGAAAGAGGAAGAGAAAGAAGGAAGTTGGGGGAGGAGAGAGATGAGTTTTCCATTAAATGTGAGGAAGTGCTGAGCCTTTTCATAAAGCCATTATTCCAAACTCCTACACATACTTTCCAGAGGTGTGTGTGTGTGCTTGGAGTGAGGAAAATCTTCTCATGCTCCATTCGCTGTTTATCACTGGCTGTTTATCACTGTTTATTTGGCAGCCGACCTGTTTGGTGTGGGGCTACCGTGCTGTGTGGGGTCCTCCGATCAACCTGCAGGAGAGGCAGAATTTGGGAGCTGTGCCTGCTCTCATTACCTATGAGATTGGTCTTGTAGCTGCCATGATAGTTTAGCCATTTGTTAGGACAGGGAAAAGAGGAGGGAACATATGAACGGCCACCTTGTGAATGTATATAGGTTCTTTTTAAACTGAGATAGGAAGCTCAGCTGTTTAGATCCTAGACAGATAAAATTGCTCTAGAAGGCAGGAATGATGAATACACCAGTGTTGTTTGCTACAACCAGCACTACACACTGCATGTGCTGCTGTGTTACCCCTAGCTCCTGAACAGGGAGGGCTCCCTCTTTGTACTGAGCTATGTACAGGCACAAGAGAAGAATTTTCACCCAAGAAGTTTGTTATTTTTGTAAGTTTTTTGTTGTCTTGCTCTAAAAAATACTCCATGCTGGTCATCTTTTATGACTGAACAGCTCTGTTTCATGCTCCCATATTCATTCCTAGTGCTCAAGGATGGAGAAGAGATGCACCCAGGAAGAAATGCTACTGGGAAAAACAGTTTTTTTTAATCAGTGAAATTAGTAACATGAAAGTATTCTGGGTGTAAACCAAAACTTACTGGGTTGTTGAAAGTGTCTATTAGTCATAGCTTAATTTCCTCCTTGCCTTGAGCAACTATGTATTCTGAATAATGATGCAAATTCTTCTTTCTTTCTAAAAACTTCTTTGCATTTGAAGTAGCATAAATTTCCAAGAGTTTTATATGTTTGAATGGGTGTTGCTATTGACTTCCTCAGAAGACGAGGGAAAAATATATTTATAAAAATAATCCTGAAAGAAGAAAATTTTAAGTAAGAAGAAAATTTTAAGTAAGTTTTAGACTTACGTCCAAGCTTGGCACCTACCTGTGGATTCCAAAGTTGCACAAAACCAGTTATTTAAGACTTAAACCCGTGCGTCTGAGGAGGGCGTCACCTTTCTATGTATAAGAGCATTTGGTTGATGGTTTTTAAATGTAACCCTGGAAGCATTTTGCTCTGTTGGCTTCCTCTTGGCTTTATGCCTATTTCCTGCCCCATCTCTATTTCTGAAAAGAGGCAATGAGTAATATAATTATGCAGATACTGTAGTTTCTTCATGATGAACCTGCTTCATGCTGCCTCTTGCCTTTTTTTTTTTCTTTGTATTGTAAAGAAACTAAATTTGTTTAGTAATCTGGCATTAATTTTTTTTTTGCATTTTTTTTTTGCTGTGACTAGTATGTAGTTTTGCCTATTTATCAAATGAACGACCACACTTGCCTCCTGATAATAGCTTCTTTATAGCTGCTGTGCCTCTAGTTTTTCTGTGCATCCTCACAGAACAGTAAGGACAAGTCTTTCCAATCCATATCCACTCGAGCAGGATACTCAAATTAACTGTCCCCATCTATTTTCAAACTTTTCAAACTGATGAATTGATTCTTGCTGTGCGGCTTCCATTTGGTGCTGAATAGGTAAGTGCAGTAAAAACAAACAAAAACCTCTCTTTATTTGGATTCTTACTGGCAGATTTGCATAAAATATTTTTATTTTTATTATGGGGTTTGCATACATTTTATTGAGAAAATCAAAAGGCGAGAATGATGTTACTTGATGTTGTCTCTTCTTAAATCTGTCTCAATTATTGTGCTTTTTTCATATGTGCAAATTTATTTTTCAGTGTCAAAAATATTGATGCAGAATCTTGAGTTTCTTTCCAGTGCATTAATATTATCTTTAGTGATATTAGAAAAAATGCATTTGGTTTAAAATAAAACTATGAGTAACATATTTTTTCCAAGCAAGTTCAGTTTTGCAGGACCACATGGTGCTATTTTCTGTGCTCAGGTAAAAAGATTGTAAGCGGATGGAGCGAGATGAACAGCAATATTAAAGTCATCATTAAGTAAAACTTGTAGTACAGAATATCTGGTTAATGCGGATCATTATTTATCAGCATTTATTTAATCTTATTTCTGTGTATACTGTTAGTATGTTACACATTCTCATTAATAGGAGAGAGTAGCTTGCGCATCTGTCTGCATGCAGTTGTGATCTTCGTAATACAGGCTAGGACTGAAGGGGAAAGAATGTGCTCTGTGAAATACGACCAACTTTAAACACCATTCAATGCTGTTTCTCTTTAACTGCAGACCCTGCTACGTGGAAAAATCCAAGACACCTTTCTAAAGGTTGCCTTTATCCCCTTGCTTTTTCTCCCTACACATAAAGTGCATGCTTATATTCACTAACCACATACATTTCATGCCACTTTATTGTTGGTTAGACTTTTTGTTTACGCACTGGCTACTCTGTTGATTGATTATTTTCCTGAGTCTTGTGACCATGTTGATTTGGGGATTTTTTCTTTTTTTGACTTTGTTGTGCTAGAATGAGATGATTTTGCTTTTCTTATGTGTCGTTGCTGCTTCATATAATTTTCAGCACTTTTAATTCCCAAATCCTTTAAAAGTCTGTATTCATATCTTTTGGAATTTCAATGATAGTGGAAAAAAGTTTTGAGTCATGTCATAATTTTAGGAAAACAATGTGGTTGTCAAATAGCCAGATTTCTGTAGAATCTTCTTTAGAGTGAATTGCTGTATCAGGCAGTGGAGGAGAAACGATCACCCACTAAAAATTTGAAACTCAGGACTCGGAAACCTAGTTGTGGAAGGGTAAATACCTTGCAGCCTGGCTCAGGCTGCCATCTGCTCAATGGAGCCGGAATTGACAGAAGCTCCTTTGCTGTTTCTGGGTCAGGTCGAGTAGCCCCAACTATTTCCCAGACATCAGTGGTGTGACTGACAACAGCTAAGATATTTGGTTCTTGACAGATTTGGGAAGAGACATGTTTTCCTAAGATTTCACTGCTGAGCAGAATACTTATGTATTTTCTGTTTGCTTGTTTCTTACAGGGTTTTTTGACTTTTTCTTTCAGCTGCAATTTGATCTCGCTTGCATGGAAAAAGAAAATGCTAAAAGCTGATTATTTTTGCATTTTTTTATTATAGTTTTCTGTTGTGATACAATATTTAAATGCACTAGACAATTTCTGAAAAATGGTAGGGTTGCTGATTGGTGCGATTCATTATTCAAATGGTGGATGTTGTATAAAAGAATGACAAATTAAAAGGAGTAATTAGATACATGTTTAATGATAAGTATGAATGACAAATATTTGTACTGAACTATTTAACATTTAGCAGTAAAGAGACTAATTTTTCTCTTGCTGCTTGAAAAACCACCCTGTAGTTTTCAACAAACAAGCTCTTGGAAAACTATCATTGAAACATCCATTTCCTGCTCTTCATATATCAAACTTTTGTTTGCAGAGATCGACGCGGAAGAGTGGGGTAAATTTCTTCACACCAAAAATAAGGTAGGTTTACTCATGTGGTGGAGTAGCAGTGTCGTAACCACTTATCCTACACTTAATTCCAAATCTCTTCTACACAGTGCTAGAAATTCAAGGAGATCTAGAGAGGGAGGTGGAGGTGAACTGTGACTCCATTTTGGCTTGGTGGAAGAACAGACTGGACAAGAATGGGAGAAATTTTGCAAGAGGATGTTGTCTGCGTTCATTGTCCCCATCCTCATCAAGAAGGGTTCAGGCTTTGTTGTCTCTATTAGCTTTAAGGCATAGCAGCTTGGTTAAAAATGGGATAAAGGATTTGAAATTCTCTTAAGGCGAATGCTTTCTACATTGCCTTACTTGGAGGTGATAATAAACACTAGTAACTGCCTTTCCATGTGGCAGTAGGTTAAACAGGAAGATTTACCTTTCTTCAGGTTGTTGCACTGATGTTCCCTTTAGTATTTGCTTCAGTGTTATTAGTCATTCTTAATTTCTTTCCACTTTCTATATATGTAGCTAATTTCTCACTTTTTTCTTCTTTCTTTCCCTCCCCCCCCCTTCAGGTCTATACAGATTTTGATGAAATTCGTCAGGAAATAGAAAATGAAACCGAGAGGATTTCAGGAAATAATAAGGTAAATGTTGAACTGCCTAACTTGACCATATTGTAAATTCTCTTGTTCCTTAGAACAAGAACTTTCTTTGAACTTGAACTTCCTTGAACTTTCTTCAGCAGTTTTGCAAGAAATAAACTCTGAGTTAAAATTTCATATTTTCATTTTTTATGACTTTTTTTTATAAATTATAAAATCAAACATTGTGTTCTTGTACATGTTTCACTGCTGAAATGTAAAAAAAAAAAAATAATTGTGTGTTTTATTGAGAGGAAAGCCGGGCTGCTTCCAAAGATGAAGGAATTATTTAATAGATGTGGTAGGCCTTGTTTCTCATGAAGCAAGTGCTAAGGTCATATGATGAAAGAAATTTTACAGTATAAAAGTTGAGATTCTTGTCTTTCCAAAGTGTTAATCCATAGCTGTAATTTTTTTTACTATTATTATTATTTTTAATTTTATTAATAATTATCTATTATAATTATTAGGGGATCAGTCCTGAACCTATTCACCTTAAGATTTTTTCATCTAACGTCGTAAATCTGACACTTGTGGATTTACCGGGAATGACAAAGGTAAGATTTGGAATGATTCTCTTCTGATGTGATGCAAAGTATCTTGCAAAGTACTTTGAAAAATGTGAGTGTTTTTTCACTCTGTGGCATTGTCCTGGATTGTTAGCTAAAAAAACTTCAAGAAATGAAGGTATAAATTGTTCCTCAAGGCGAGTAACTGATTTTATAAATTTGACATGTCACCATCTTCTTTTATAAGAGTTAGATCTCTGATGTAATTCATCTTAAGAAAGCTAATTTACTGAGTTTTCCCTGTTTTCTATATGCAGTTTTTTTTTTTTTTTAATTGAAGAGGTACTCAAAGTTTCACAGCAGTACCTGAAAATGGATAAGCCACTGAAAAGTTTGAAAATGCTTTTCTCATTGCCTCTCCTAATGGAAGTTGCTATGTGTAAGAGGCTGTATAAATTGGGAATACAGTAGAATAAATATTCAGGCTTTATACTGAGTAATATTCTGTGTCAAGATGGAAATGGCTTCTTCCACTCTTCTGCCTGCCCTTATGCATGTGCACATATATACCCCATTCCACCCGTCACACAGATGTTTCTTAGATGTTAAGTCTTCTTGATAGCAATATCGAAACAAGTAATTTGACTTGATTCTCACTTTGCAAGAACGCTTTTGACTTGGATACCTTTCAAGATCTTCTTAATGCTTTCATTAGCATTAAGCGATGCATTTCATTAGCAAGTGGGACCAGAAAAAAATGGAAACCTGTGTCTTGCACTGTGGTGTAATGCACAAATCTTCAATGAGTGGTCTCACATGGGAGAAATGTATCGTTTTGAACAGTTCTGCACTGATTTTTTTTCTAGGTGCCTGTTGGTGATCAGCCTAAGGACATTGAACTTCAAATCAGAGAACTAATCCTTCAATTCATCAGCAACCCAAATTCAATTATTCTGGCAGTCACAGCTGCCAACACAGATATGGCCACTTCAGAAGCGCTTAAAATTGCACGGGAGGTGGATCCAGATGGTAAGTGGAAAATAAAACTGGGCCCTGTAATTCAAGTTCTTGAGTTTTTCTTTCCTAAAGAAAATCCTAAAATAAAACTACAGTTTTCTGGGGGGGAAAAAGGTAGTGGGGAAGGACAGGAGAGATGATACCAAAATGTCGCTGCCTTTCCCAGAAAACACAGCTATTATATTTGGGTAAAAATGCCCTGCTGCAGTCAGTACAATTCAGAAGCTATTGAGACTGCCATGATTGGCTTTCTGGCTTAGAAACAGACTATATAACTGTTTTAATAGTGATGTGAGACATTTCTTTTTCCAGAGCATGGCATTATAGAATGCTGGAGAGTTGTGTGTGTGTGTCTATGTTTGTTTTGTTTTAAATGCTTTACAGTAGTTTCGTAGGATGACTTCGTGCTTTACCACTTCAGTATTGTTTTTATTAGAGAAAATATCAAGTCCTGTAACTACATGTTCAGCTCTTAGTATAGTGACTTTTGTTAAGAGAAGGTAAAATCCATGTATTCAGCCAGGATCTGTTATCATTATCCTGCGCTTGTTTGTAAAGATTTAACTGATTTAATTTAATCTAAAAAGAGGGCTATCGTTTTTCTATTTACCTAATGATTTTGAACAGGTCCTATGCTACTGATATCTGCTTCTTGGCTGTGAAAAGCAAATTACTATAATAGTAAATTATAGAGATTATAAATAGCACTGTATGATTTAAAAGAATATGGAAGTGTAGACTCTGAATGTAACTATACAGAAATTAGGCTAAAATACCTCTGGCTAAGGCTTTAGGGGCTCTGCAGCCGCGTAACCTCGAGGGACAGAGAGATTCCCCTCTCCTGGCAGGCCCTCAGTCGGATGCCTTTGTTTCAAGGCAGCTGACCCTTCCCTAGTTTACTCTTGTAAAATGATCAGCTGGGACTTCTGGATCGTTTCCCAAAATTCTGGACTCAAAGGTCTGGAGTCACAGCTCATGTTGCAGGTTTTCTAGAAATAATCGGGAAGTTTTAGGAGACATCTGCCTACTGATGTCATTGAGGTATCAGTTTATTTTAGACTTGAAAGGCACGTTATATACGTTATATTTTTAAGAAAACATTTTTCCATGTTTTTCTGACATGAAAGCCTGGGCTTTTACATTTTTCCATGTTTTTCTGAACGTTTTTCCAAGAAAACATATTTCCATGTTTTCGGACCTGAAAGCCTGGACTGTTTACATGTCTCACCTGCCAGTATGTATCTCAAATATACATACTTTTGTTACATACACTTTTGTTAATAAATGGCTCCATTTAGAGGAATACCATGTTCTTGGACTGCTTCTACTAGTTTAGCTTGTTGCACTTGGTGCAGTTGTCCCAGGAACTGTTTAATTGATAAGCTTTAGCTATCCTGATCAGGGTGTCACATTCACCCTATGTGAGTTTTCCTTCTGTTCTAACAGGTCGAAGAACCCTTGCTGTTATCACAAAGCTGGATCTCATGGATGCTGGCACTGATGCTATGGATGTGCTCATGGGAAGAGTGATTCCAGTAAAGCTTGGCATCATTGGAGTAGTGAATAGGTTTGGGCACAGTAATCCTATTTTTAGAATTGTGTTGATATGAAGTAATGTTTTAGGCTCTTCTAACCATGAATAAGGGATTAATAATAAGATGGTTTGATATTGAAATATGCTAAAATAAGCAAGCAAGAAGCTTGCTGGCACTTTTGACAAGCTTGCCTGTTCTTCCAGGCAGCTAACAGCTGATTTAGAAAGGAATAGGGACAACTGAGGTAAAAACTGTGGTGTCATTTCATCTTTCTGTTCCCCACTATGCTTTTTTTATTTGTTTTTGTCAGCTGTTCACAATAGTGCTGATCCAGTAGGGTTCTTGCCTCTAAGTGCTAATTTAGCAGGAGCTGTTTATGACCTCAGTACTATACACTTTGCTTTTTGCATCAGATAGCTCAGATCTCATGCAGTCTTTTTGATGGCAGTGTTAACTTGGTCTGTAGATGGCTGCTCCCCATTCTACTCTGTTGGCTGCAGTCTGTGGAACAACTACCAATTCTAGATGGTATTGCCTAGTGGAGACAAGTTATGTGTGTAAAGCCAAACCCAGCTCTTTACGTGTCCTGCTAGGAAAAACAGAAATGTAGATTATTTTTACTTCGTGTCTATCAACTAGCATATAACTGTAGTTTTTGCTTTGTTTTGTTTTCTCGAATTCAGGAGCCAGTTGGATATTAACAATAAGAAGAGCGTAGCTGATTCCATCCGGGATGAGTACGGTTTTCTGCAGAAGAAATATCCTTCCCTCGCCAATCGCAATGGAACCAAGTACCTTGCTCGGACACTGAACAGGTATGATGTACTATGTAGAACCAAGCAAATGCTTCTGAAGGTGCTTCAGATATCAACTGGGGGGTTAGAAACACATATAAGCCTGTTTCTTTTACCTTCCCTTTTTCTTTTGGTGCTGTTTAGTGAAATATGGGGAAAGTACTTTTCAGCTAAAAATTGAATTTCTGTATTAGATTTCTGAGTAAGCATTTTCCTTTTGTGATTATTTTGTTTCTTTTCTGTTTTGATAGAGATAATAAAGCTTAAAGTTTTCCTCCCTTCTCACAAAGGACTATTTTTTTTCTCTAATTATAGACTGCTGATGCATCATATCCGAGACTGTTTGCCAGAACTGAAAACTAGAATAAATGTTTTAGCTGCTCAGTATCAGTCTCTACTAAACAGCTATGGGGAACCTGTTGAGGACAAAAGTGCCACTTTGTTACAGCTGATTACCAAATTTGCCACCGAATATTGTAACACCATTGAAGGAACAGCAAAATACATTGAGACTTCGGAGCTGTAAGTACCAAGTGGTTTTCTAAAATATTGACTCTCCAGTGAGACTGTGAGCCAGTGGCCCTTGCTGGCCTATGTTGGCAACAGTGCTACAGCAGAGAATAAGATGTTCTGAAAATCCTGCTCTCTTGAAGTATGCTTGAATGCAGGTGGCCGTAGAGGTGTTTGCAGTGAGGGCTTGTTTCTTGTTTGCTATTCAGTGGCTGTTTTATTCTTTCAGATGTGGTGGAGCCCGAATCTGTTACATCTTTCATGAGACCTTCGGACGAACCTTGGAGTCTGTTGATCCGCTCGGTGGCCTTAACACTATTGATATTCTGACTGCCATTAGAAATGCTACGGTGAGCCTCACTCTGTTTGTCTAAGGCTCCTTCCTGCACGCTGCTGAAATGAGGCTTCAACAGCCTCGTGCTGCTTCACAACTGTTACACTCTGAATTAAAGGCTTCAGCTGCCCAAATACCAAATGGGCTGAAAACTGCTTTTCAGTGTTTTAAGTGGGGAGGAAAAAAGTAAATTCCAAATTTACGGCCATTATCAGATATATCAGATATAGAATGGTTTTGAAGTGAACAATTATATCCCTCAGGCTGAGGGAAGCTCAGGCCCAGCTCTGACAATGCTATTCCGTTGCTATTGTACATTAGAAAAAGGGTGGTGAAAGATTGTCTCTGCGCTTATTTTTGCATTAAAACTTATGCCAGTTATGAAGATTAAATCTGAGGTGGGTGGCCTAGAACACATTCAGATATTTTCCCTCTAGGCAACAGACAGCTTCTGCTTTTTCTGAGTGTGTGAGTTAAATTGTGTTTTAAAACATACTATAACAGGAGCCTTTTTCCTCCTTTTGAACTAGGGTCCCCGTCCTGCCTTGTTTGTTCCCGAAGTTTCATTCGAATTGCTGGTAAAAAGGCAAATCAAACGTTTAGAAGAGCCAAGCTTGCGCTGTGTGGAGCTGGTTCATGAAGAAATGCAGAGGATTATCCAGCATTGTAGCAATTACAGTACACAGGTAAAAAAAACGATGCTTAAGACTGCTACAGCATTTTTAATTATTGCTTTATTTTTTAATAAATTTGAACTTACGAGCTAAAGAAGTTTGACTGCTGCTTTTCAGATGCTACTTTGTAATTTTGCGTAATTTACTTTCCTCAAAACATCTGGAAATCTCATCAGTAAATTTTTGCTTTGTTTTAGGAATTATTGAGGTTTCCTAAATTACATGATGCCATAGTTGAAGTTGTGACCTGTCTCCTACGTAGAAGACTTCCAGTCACAAATGAAATGGTAATATTCCATTGATTATAATTTTGCTGGAACATGCTTTGTTTCCTGTAGTCCTTCTTGCTGCCTCTGTAGGCTGTGCAGTGTGGGGAGCCCAAAACTTTTTAAGGAGCTTTAACACTTATTCCTCAAATTTAGTATCTGCAATGCTTGAAGCTTAGAAAACATCTAGTATTAGAAGATAGGTACTTAAACAAAGGTGTTGGGAGGAACTGTCCTCAGTTTGTTGTTTCCAAAGTTCCAATTTGAAAAGGAAATTTTATGAAAAACTATTTTATTTCTATTTTCTTTATTATTTACAACCTGCTAGCGTCCTGCCATAGGTGTATTTCCCTCCCCCTGCAATTGAAGCTGTGCATTTCCTTTGGAGTTGGGCATGCAGTGAAGAAAAGTACAGTCCTCGCTCTGTATGTTGAAGAGATATTACCTTACATAAAATGATGATTTCATTTGTAATGCCCTTCAGCTGCTGGGAACCAAAAATTCAGCTCGCTAATTTTATATGCAAGTGTTTTAATGTGAAAGCCCAATGTCTGCTTGGGGCCACTCGCTGGGGAGCGAGCAGAGTGTTTGTGTCGGTGAGTCTGTACGTGCTTGTATGGCTGATGTAGAAAGTGAAAGAAAAATCAGGATATTTTCTGCCTTTGGGGCAGTAAGAACAGAGGCTTTCGCTCTAGATAGTTATGCTGTGTTCTCTAGCTTTGTCATTTCATTGTTCTTCACTGGTACTGGCAACTGCTTTACTCACTGCACTGTGCTGCAGGTCCACAATTTGGTTGCCATCGAGTTAGCCTATATCAATACGAAACACCCAGACTTTGCTGATGCCTGTGGGCTAATGAATAACAACATAGAGGTAAGAAAATATTGCATCCTCTTAAAAGCAAACCCAATACACGGAGAAAAACTAGGATACGTTGAAAGGTTTTCTATAGTTATGGTCTCTGTTATATCTGTTATGTGTTTTGATTAATTAGGTGAGAGTTTGTCACTTTTAAAGCGTTGTTGTACATTCTGAAGTATAAAGTGAAGTGTTGCATATAACCATGAAATATGTAATCCTAGATTGTAATCAGTCCATTTGTTAATACTTAAAACTCGTGTATCGTGCTGAGGACCAGTGGCAGATATTTCACTTAACTTTCCTGCCCGTATTTCTGTCTGGAAAATAAGGTGGACACCTAAGTGAGAACTGGCTATTAAAGTGCTGGAGGAGGCCATAGGTAGTGGTGAAATACTGTTTGTTTATTTTGCCGCTCTCATCCTTGGCAGAATATGTTAATAGATAGGAAGTGGGTTTTATTATTTATTATTAACATGATAATACACTTTGTTTCCTCTGTTCAGCTTCTAATTTCTCTTTCTCTCTTGTCCTATTCTTAAAGCACCGTGGTGCCGTGCCTCCATCTCCCCCAAATCCATTTCCCAAATCCATTTCCTGTATAATTCTCCCATTAGCCTTTTGCAATTTCAGTAGCCTGCTTTGCAAGCCCAGTACTAATCTCTCTTGCTGTCATCATGCTGTGGAGGCAGTTGTTGTGCTGCTCAATCCGTGTGGCTAAGAGCTTGGTAATATTCTGATGTTCCTTTGCTTATCCAGCATGTTTTTTCCAGTAGCACGCTTTTAAAAATACTTCTGTTATCATTTCCACTCTTTTAGTTCTATCCTCTTTTTTTATATTAAAATTTTGTATTGATTGGTGTATGTGGATGAGTTTGCTTTGGCAGACTTCTTGACCCCACAGGCTGTTTGGGAGCAGTGTCTGCCCAAGCTGTTCCAGATGCCAAAATTAGAACTTCGCAAAGATGAACATATGAGATTGTTGTATAATTACATGTTACGTAAATGAGTTCTTTCCCAACAGCTTCCTGAACAGGACACTGGATTTTTTTTTAAGAAACAAGGCATGTAGATCACTTTAGCTTTATTTAGTGAATGATTAGATTTGTTTTTCTTGAAATTGAAGTTTGTTGTGCTGATCGCTTCAAATTCTACTTTCTTTCAATGGTGAATGTTGCTGTCACCTCCCCCTCGTCCTCCTGCTTTTTGAGGTCATCATAGTTCCCCTGGCCCTATATGCCATGAAATCCTGACAGTTTACTTCATAAATGTGGTGCTGTGTAGGGAATTTAAATAAATGTTATGCCTGTAGGGAATTTACCCTCAGTCAAGTTTTTATCTTGTCCTTTAAAGGTGTTCTAATGTGATTCTGGAGAGTATTGCAAAAATTTACAGAAGGTTTTATGTTGCAGATTTACTTTTGACCCAGTAATCCTTCAGAGTAGGTATTTCCAAGCAGTAGAGGCTCTCTGAGCATCACAGTATGGCCACATGACACGGAGTGAGACTCTTGGTGCTGGCTCTGTGCCAGTCACCAGCAAAACCCAAATGTTGCCTGCGGGCTCGTGCAGGATCCTTCCTGACCGAGGTCTCACTTGCTTGTTTTTAAGGAACAGAGGCGAAACAGGTTAGCCCGGGAGTTGCCTTCCACTGTGCCACGAGAAAAGGTGAGTGAACGTTGCTTTTGCTTTATTCTTTCAGAGTTTTATTCATTTAAGTTTAATGTATTCTTTTCATCTGATTAAGTTCTGGCAACTGTGCTGCCCTAGTGACTGTCTTGGGTGCTTTCAGATACTGATTTTATTTTCCTTTCAGTTTCGTAAGGTAGAAGTGGATTGTTATTTTTCTTTTACGGATGCAGCTTTGGCAGATTTTAACATAGGGAGGTTTTGAAGACTGCTCTATAAAGTTTTGCATGTCACCTCAGGTGAGGCTTGAAATGCCTGCAGGTGTTAAAGATGGAGATAGAATTTGTTACTCTTAATTCTCTTAGGTTTAGTGCAGATTGCTTTCTCCGGGAGAGGATGATGGAGCTGCAAATTTTAAATCCAGTTTTGTATTTTGTCTCCTGAGCTTGGTTTGATTTGCATGGTTTTGGGGATTAGTTCAGTGACAAGTACAAACATGGGTGGAGGAACAACTCTAAAAACGTTGTCTGATTGTGGAAAAGAACAGCTGGACAATCTGGTGGAATTTTAGCTATATGTTTAATATTTTATTAAGCATGTAGAATAAAAATCTGCAGAATATAGTTTAAGCTCAGGTTGTAAAAGGAGTTATTACAGATAGTGTAAAGCAGTTCTTCAAGTTTATAAACTTAAAAAGTGAGGCAAAGTGCCAGAATGGGTCTAATATTGCCTTGAAGTGGTAGAAGATAGTTAATGGTGAACTGGGAATGCAAGGTAGCTATTCAGGGATTGCTTTCTGGGCTATTTCATCCTTCTTTTGACTGCCTTTTGTGGGAAAATGTTTGCGTGGTCAGCAGGGCAACTGAAAGGAAACTGAAAGCCCAATAAGCCCCAAGTCTTCTATTTGTCTTTGAAATGCTATTTTACCCCTACTCATATCGCTATGTTGTTTGCAAATCCAAAATCCCTTTTTTTCCCCCTCTGAAATTTTAAAGATGCTGGTAGGCAGAAGTGTATGTAATCGCTAGGTAGACTTGGTGGTATTCAGTTGATTTCTTTTGTTTGTTTTCCTGCATTTTTACCTTCTTTAGTCTACTAAAGCTCCAGGTGCATTGACACCTGCCTCCCAGGAGACTGTTGCTGCTGCTTCTGCAGAGGCTGATGGCAAGGTCTGTTGTGATGTTTTCTTTCCTCTAAGCACGGCATGCACATATATGTTGTGGTGCACCCTCCATCCTACGGAGACAGTTTGTATTAAGTGCGTTGACAGTGACAGAGCATGTTCTGGGTCCTCTGGACGTAACGCCCCATAAGCTATAGACTACATGGCATTATTCACCTGAATACATACATACAGTGGCAGGTGAAGATCCTTTAGGGGTAAAGTCACCCCTTTGTGTGTGGATTTCTGGTTGCGGGGTCCTGTCGTGCGAGCGCGCAGAGGCACCGTGAGCCTCAAGCCCCAGTCGGTGGGTTCTCTTGGCGAAGCGGTGTCGTAATCACATCTGCAGCATGGTTCTTAAACTGCATGTTTTTAATGTGTTGACAGTTAAAGAAGGAGAACAGAAGATAAACTAAAAATGTGAGTTTCCTGCTTCCTGCAGGGAATCTTTAGAGGCTTTGTTCAGGCTGGACCTCCCTTCTGTTGTCTTGCATAATCCCTACAATCCCTGGTTCCTGCAGTTTCTAATGAATTTCTTGAAGCACACAGCTCACCTGAGTTGCCTCCTTACACATAACCCGTTGTATTCCAGTTGCCATGTGTTGACCCAAGATCAATTTATAGTGGTCACTTTGTTAGAAGCATGATGTATGTTTGGCTTCTTTGGCCCTACCTGAAATGAGATGCAGGTCTAGGTGGTAGTTTTGTGGCCTGTAATGGCCAGCAGTGAGTTTACACTGTTTCTTTTTAAACAGCAAGAGAATTGAAAGTAATAAATAGACTGAATACCAAATTCATTAAGAGGTGCAAAGTAAAAATTGCTGATCTTCCACATCACAAATAACAGTGTCTTTTCTAATATGGCCTAAGTTTGAATACCCCTTAATAATACTTCTTTTGTCTTGTGCTTCCTAATGTGAAAATTGCACTTTCCAGAAGCTCTGCTTTTTTTTTTTTTTTCTTTACTTCCAAAGGATGGAGGTTCTTGATTTCTTGTGACTTGATTTAAAAAAAAAAAAAGTCACCTTTGTCAGCACAAACATGTTTGGAGCTCTGGTACCTTAAAATATAAATATGCATGCTTTCTGACTGTTGTTTTTAATAATAATAATAAGTTTCTTATAGTAAAATACCAAAGAATTTAAGTGATTTCAGGTTTTCCAAGAGCTGTGATGTTCTTGAAAATGAGCTTGCAGAATGGCCCTGGTCATATAGGTTGCCCTTCTCTAAGAACGTAGGAGAAGAGTGGTAAAAGCTAAATGACTTAAGGACCGTGTTGCAGAAGTGATCTAGACCTTACTGGCATTTCATGCCATTATTAGGAAGAATGAGTTTTAAAAGCTTTCATTTCTGCCTACTTTATATATGCAAGTTTCTTTTACTGGATTAGTTTATGTTGTCTTGGAAAGAGGGTAAGCAGAGACCACAAAAGAAGAGCTAGGGCTGAAATAGAATGATAGCTTTTGAACTCCACTAGCCTTATGTGATTTTGTTGGGATTTGTTTTGGGAAATATCAAGTTCACTCTTGAGAGCTGGAACAAAAAGCTTCCATGAGCTTGCCCTGTTGAATGGAGTATAGGCTTCCCTCTAAGCTGTTTCCCCAAGGGAGCACAAAGGTAGGGAATGTGAAGCCCAGAATGAAGTGAGGGAACATGTGTATGAACATCTGACGTCTGACCTGTAGCGAGCCTTGCCTGTGTGTAGCTCGAGTGGTGGGTTTGTCAAGAGCTGCTCTGCGGCGCCCGCGTTCCCGCTCGGCAGCATCTCTCCATGTGCTGTCCCTGCAGGCTGCCCCGGGAGTGGGAGATACGGCCCAGGAGGCTGGGACGGGCAGCTGGAGGGGAATGCTGAAATCCTCCAAAGCAGAAGAGGTGCCGGCAGAGGAGAAGTCCAAATCAGCTGCAGCCCTTCCTGCCAGTCCCCAGAAGGGACATGCTGTAAACCTCCTGGATGTGGTGAGTCATGAGCAGGCAGCCTGGGAATTCCCAGTCTCGGGGCCTCCCTGCTAATACTTGATGTCTAGGTAAATACATTACAGGGGCAAGGAGCTCTAGCCATTCACCTGTTCTTGCTTCCTGCTGCCCAATTCTCCTTTTTTACTCCTCCTCCTTTTTTACTCCTCCTCCTTTTTTACTCCTCCTCCTTTTTTACTCCTCCTCCTTTTTTACTCCTCCTCCTTTTTT